>NC_048231.1:18357030-18576004 GCF_002007445.2 Ailuropoda melanoleuca | reverse complement strand
TCCCATTTTCTGACAGCTGTGTTAATGGATTATGACTAGGATGTACCTCCGTGTGAGCAGGTGCCTGGGCTCCCCTATCCCACCACCCCCCAACCCCATATCCCAGCACCGACCCCAGCGTCGAGCAGGTAGTAGGTCCTCAGTGAATGTCTGCATGGACCACATACACTTTGCCATGTACACGGTCCTTCCATATCCATTCTTTCTCTCACTAGATCTTCACACCCCATGTGGTGAGCAGGGAGGATATCATTATCCCCAGGGCACAGACGAGAAAACTGAGCTTCTGAGAGGTTGAAGGCAACAGAGTAGAGTGGTTAAGAGCTCAGGATTGGCAGAAAGGCCTGAGTCCCAACCCAGCTCCTGTTTCTCATAGTTAGTTACCATGAGCTAGTCCGCCAACATCCCTGAACCTGTCTGCTTGTCTGCACTAGAAGAACAACAGCAGTGCCTAGTTCACGGTGCTGCAGATGGAGGTAAGATCATGGCGATAAAGTACTCTGTCTCCGGCACTTGATACAGCAATGCTGCATTTCTAGAAAATGTTCATAGTTGCTAAGTACGGAGCTGGGACCACAACCCAGGTCTTCTGCTAATTCCAATGCCCAAGCTGACACCCCTGGCGTCCTTGTACAGTAACCATGGCGATGGGGACCTTTTAGCATCCTAGGACTGGCCTCCCACTTGCAACTGTCACAGGCGAGGTCAGGACCCGCACACCTTCGCCAGGCCTGGAGAACACTGTCCTGACCTGAGAACATTTGCACAGACACAGCATTACTTCAGGGCCTGCAGGGTCTGACCACAGGCTCCTTCCAGTCTGGCCTCTTCCCTCCTGCCACAACAGACCTATCCACCCATCCGTCCCTGCCACGGTGCGGCTTTGGGAGGACGCAGTGATGATGCCATTTATAGTAACAACCCTCCTTTCCATTCACAGTGTACTTTACAGTTTATAAATGGCTTTCACTTGATCTCCCAACAGACCAGGGGCAGGCCAGGCAGGGTCCTAACTTCCTCTGGGTATACTGTGACTTCCCCAAGTTTCACAGCTGGAGACACGGGAACCCAGGGCTCCTCGGTCCACACCAGAGCTTGATGACTTGGGCTCTCTCTTCGTTGCCTTTAACTCACATTTTTCTGCGCTGTGCTGCTCTTCTTTAGTAACCCTGCTCTCAATATCCGTGGCCCCCATACCCCCCTACTTCATCGTCCACGAAAGCAATACTACCTTGATTACATCCAGAGGCTGGAGTTGGGAAGATATGTGACATTTTAAATCCGCGTTTAACTCCTCAAGTTCTTTTCCTATGAGCCCCCGTCACTTGGTTAGAGATTCATGCCTGGCACTTTAAGGAAGTCTGCGTAAAACTAATTCATCAGACACAGCCTATCTACCATCCTCTACTTATCAAGCGTCTATCTGTAGAGGCATTGTGGTGGTCACATCACAAGGAGTAGAAAAGGAGGTGCCTAGCCTCTAAGAATTTACAGACTGGCTGGGGAGACATGAAGAAAGAGATATAAACCACAGAAGGGGACAAAACAGGGTAAGTGGCCAGGGAGTGGTAGTGGAAAGTTCCATGTGAAGAGCTGAGATGGTCAGGCAAAGGGTCCCAGAAGCGACCCTTGAGTTAAAGCTCAACACATGCTAGAATCAGGGAGAAGGTATCGTAAATAAGGGGAGCAACACAAGCAGAGCCCTGGAGACAAAATGATACCCAGGATATTGGAGGGTCATGAGTTAGCAGGGCCTGGTTCTGGCAAAGGGTTCCATTAGAAGGGATGGATGTTGAGGTTAGCCCAAATTGTGGCATATTGAATGCCAGGGTAAGGAGCTTGGACTTTATCCAGTAAGGATAACCTGGGGCGGGGGGGACATCAGAAGTATTTTATTGGAAGAGTAATATATGGGGCACAGAGTTTAGGGAAGATTTGTCTGTAGCCCTATGAAAGAGAGAGTATATCAAGACAGGAAACATGACAGAGACCATCAGAGAACAAAGAGAAATTTAATAGGGCTACACAACTGAACGCAATACAGCTGCTGGAGCACATGGGCTCCAGAGTGCATTTCCACAGAGCAGCCGGAGCAAGGGGGAGGACACAACAGACGCGTGTTCAAACAGAGCTGGGATCTAGGAGAAATGATCACTCCTCTCCAGATAGCCAGGGAGTGCAACCCCTGCTCCACTTCCCTGCTTTTCCCTAACATCCTCTGCATTTGCAATTACGTGTTTGACAGCTTTCTGCCCCAAAGGATGGTAAGCATTCTGAAGCAAGGATCATGCCTATCTTACTCATGCTATACCCCAGCCCCTAAAAACCCTTAGAGGCTCAATAAAGTTTTCTAGTTTGCATGAAAGTGAGATTCAAGAGCCAATTAGAGGAATGGCAAAGCTGTTCTAGAGATGAGGTAGTAATGGTAGAAAGGAATGGGAAGTGTGCACGACACAGGGGTTTGATCTTAAATTCACTGAAGAAGGTGAAGAGTCAAAAGGAGAAAGCATCTACCCGAAGTCCCCACCTGATCTGCCCTCAGAGCCCTCCCTCATCTGTGCTAAGGTTCCCTTCAGGTCGTTAACTCCTGGTTGTCCAGTAACACAATCTCCCAATTCCTGACACCCAGCACACAGTGGATGCTCAACAAATGAATGTAGAGGGTAGACCCATGATGGTCTGAAGCCCATGGAAACCATGAAGGCATGATGCACTGTCAAATGCATAACTCTGTCTATATTGGCTCAGGGACCTTGAAACTTCAAAACCGTGGAGCGAGAAAGTATGCCTGGCCCCTCCTCCCCTCCCTCTACCACAGAACCAGAGATCCTGCCTTGATGACGAAAGACAAAAATGTACAAAGCATCTAGACCTGCCGTGCTTTGCTTCAGGCAAGTGTCTCAGAAAAGTCTGAGCAAGAAAAATACGCTAAATCGAACAGGGAGCCTTGAGGGAAACTTAATAAAACTCATTGTGCTCACTGAAGAGCAGGGGACAGGAAGAGAAAGAGAGGAAAATAGAGTTCGCACCTACAAATACTTATGAACCAGAAAGAAAACAGAGACAGGACAGGAGGGTGTGGAAAGGGGCATAATGATTCTTTATGGAGAACGGTTTGGCTCTGTCTTTAAGGGTGGTTGTAATCCCCTGAACTCTTTGTTTACCCCTTGCTCGCCTTGGGGAAGTTTTTAAATGTCTTTATCACATCTACTACCTTGGGGCAGTGGGAAGAATGCAAGCCGGGGGTATGAGAGCATCCTGGACCTGAATCCCAGCAAAGATAATTCAGAACTGGGTGGCCTCCGGTGTGATCACGAATCTCTTTAAAACCTCAACTTCCCCATCAGCAAAATGGGAACAATGGAAGCCCCTTCACTGGATTATTGTGTGGATGCGATGGCCAGCACACATTCAGCTCGGGAAATCCACACCATGGCCCTGACACCCAGCAGACCAACAGAGTGAGTCGGCTGGTGCCTGCTTCCCCCTCTCCCTTCAGATCCCCTGGGAAATCATGGGATTAAAAGAAATCACAGACACAAGCATTTTTGGTTCCTCTGACCACATGCTAGGTAAATATTAACATTCTTCTTATGAACAGCAAGGTAAAGGGTCTCATACAGATTATTCTCAAGGCAAATTAGCTGAAGCCGAGGTGTCTGGCCAGGAGCAGATAAGGTCAGATCTCGCACAGACGACCTCAAGCCTGCTCAGAGGCTCCTGTGTGGAGAAGATTAACGCCCACTCCACGCTTCTGGGACCCTAGTGATGGAATAAATAATTCATGTCCATCCCTGTTTCTCCTCCTGCTGCCTAAATTCAGATTTAAGTTTCAAACACTTCCATTTGTAACTATAATAACAACCAACGTCCTGGCAACCCAACCTCCCCACCCCCCCACCAAGTGGTGTGTATTCTGACTCTCTGGCAACTGGATTAGTCCCCAGGGAAGCTGAAGACCCACACTTTAACCCTTCTCAGAGTGGACTGAATAACTAGATCTACTCACAGCTGTTGATGCGGTATCCCTGAAGACACCAGACACTCTCCGATGAGCACGTGCATTTTAACAAGATGTTCCAGGTAAACACCTGAACCCAGACACCTGCCAGCTGGAAGTCGGAACCAAGCTTCGTCAAAAATCCATTAGCCAACATAGGCACAGGCCACCAATTGTGAAATGAGAGCCATCTAATTCACTCTCGTTCCTCCAGCAGCCGCCCCAAGCTTCTTTCATTCTCCCTCTCGTCCAAATGAAACAATGGAGTCGACGAAACAGTTAAATGTCCTGCTTTGTTCTATCAGCAGATTATATTTCCTAAGCATTTTCTCCTCTCTGCCGTTGTTTAAATCTGATTCCTACTGGGGGATTATACAGACAGGAAATAGGGAGAATAAGATCAAATAAGGCTGAACAGAACACAGGGAGAGCCAGACCACCGTTGCATGTGCCGAACAAACTCGAGTGGAATCACACCCAGAGGAAGTTCACGTGCAGGGCCCGGCCCCAGGCTGGCAAGAGCGTATGTCATCACCACCACCACGGGTTCCCCAGGCCTCCAGCAATCACTCATGTTTAAGGGGATGCTCTTGGGAATTTGAACGAGGGGGTAGGGACTTGAGGCTGGGACACATAGGATGTTCTTACCTGTTGATAATTACAACCAGCATAGAATTGGAGTTTGGGAGTTGGGTAGACCTTCAGAAATGGGTCCCAGAGGTGATTTGTTGGAGAAACGGGCTTTTTTAGGAACATGAGGTAGAGTCTGGTGGAGACAGAAATGTCACGTTTCTCTCCTGGTGGGAATGATGAAATGGCACCCAAGTACCTGTCATGGCTGCCATGATCAAACGTTCCCGAGGCTCCCGTGAAAAGCCAATGTCATCACACCCCATACAGACATGGAGACAGAGACGAAGAGTATCACCCCACCTCTACCATCCAAGGAGGTGGAGAAGGCTTGAGTTTCACCAAGCACTTGCTTGGTCGCCTAAAGGTAAAAGCGATTCCTCAGAATTTGAGGCCCAGCTCCCCCACCTACTTCCAGAGACGTGCTGCTCTTCTCTTTTGTATCCTGACTTTTTAGAGAACTAAACGGCCTCACTTGCAAGATCATTCAAGGTGACAGCCTGAAAGGCTTCCTCATCCCCAGTGTGGACCACAGGCCAGCAGCAGCATGGACATCGCCCCCCCCAAGCCTGTTAGAAATGCAGCATCTCAGGCTCCACCCCGACGAGAACCTGCATTTTAACAAGATGTTCCGATTATGCAGAGGCACATTCAGTTGTGAGAAGCACTTGCCTAAAAGCAGTTTCAGAAAGGTCAAATGCAACCTTGTTGCGCAGGGGTAACAGCGATCCATAAGGAGGGGGCTTTGCCCTCCAGGGGCTTGGTCTGGAGGCGATAAGCACATCCTCCCAACCACTGCGGCTCAAGACCCAATCCATTCTGTCTGCTCCCCTGGCTGCCCCTTTGGCCAAAGGCCCCTGCCGCAGGGGGGTGTACGGCAGGTGATGAGAGTGGTGGCTAGAGGTCAAGGTGGAGCGAACATCAGCAGTGACACGGGAAAGGCACCGCCTCAAAAGCCCAGACGAAAAGTGCGGCTGAGAATTAGGTCAGTGTGCCAAGGGGCAGCCGCTGATTAAGCAGCAGCTAAAAAGAAAGACTCCGTGAATGAGGCGAGGCATTTGAGAAAGAGATATTTACTGAAAGCCACTCTGTTAAAAACACACTTGAGACGAGAGGGCTGCCTCTCTCGGCTATCCATCAGTAGCAACCCATGTCAGCTGACCCAAGCAGAGGCCTGAGATCGGGCAGGAGGAGAAGACTCCGTCAGAGCACTTGTCACCTGAAGCAAGCTGCGTCTGGCATTCCCTCCACTCCCGTGGACGTTATCCCTGCCTCCTTTCACATCAATGAGAAAAGATCCCAAGATACTGATTCCCTCATTACACGGATGCTGGGATTCCAGCAGCCTTCCCCTCCTGGCTCTGTGCTTCCAAATAGAGCCTCTGCTGGGACACACACACCCCCACGGACACCCCCTCCTCACACCATAGGAGCACTTGACAGCCAAATGAACAGGGTGAAAGACACACACCCAGAGGTTCCTGATTCCTGATTAATCTGGTTGGCTTTGGCTTCGGATTTTTCAAAGTCTCCCATTCAGGTGCAGTTGGCTTTTCTTACACAATATTCAATCCCCAATTTCCAAAATTTAGGGTCAAATATCCAGCCTCCCCCTAATTCTCATGTGCTGCAGGAAAAGCCCACTCTCTCCCTTAATTCTGGAATTTGAGCCTATGAGTCAGGCCTAAGATACCAGCAAAATCCATCCCTCTGATGACACGATTGGGTGAGAGAGAAACATGTGACTTCAGCTGGCCAATTACTTGGAAGCCCCAGGATTTCTGCTGAACTCTTCTTCACTTATATGAATCTAAAAGCAAATCACCCTGGGAATGGCCGTCAGCCTTCCTGGGATCACAAGGGAAGCAGCCTGCCAAGAAGGAAGCCAACACCAAGAAAACAGAGCCAAAAAATGGGCCAAGTGAGACAGTAGGTCCTGGTCAAATCCTTTGAGTTACTAGACTTTTCAAGAACTGAGCCCATAAATCCCCTATGTTGTTTAAGGCAGCTGAGCTGAAAGTCCTGTTATTTGCAGCTGAAAGCATCCTAACTGACATACTAGGTAAATAAATCATTCCCTGCTCTGAAGAAAGATAATGTCTCACCAAAATTCCCTTGGCCTGGGCATATATTAGATACCGCCCCCCCGCCCCGAAATAGACTGTCAGACCAAAAATTAATTAATTAATTAATTAATTAAAAAATAATAAACCTCTCAGATGAAGAAGCTGGTGAAACAAGCGGCAGAAGAACAGAACAGCCGCTGTCCCCCCACTCCCCGCACCCCCAGCTCTCTGACACAATAACCTCAAACAAGCTCAGGTTTTTAATCCCCTTTCTTTCATTAGGAGTTTCTTCCTTCACTCCATCTAGGGACTTAAATATCAGAAGCAAAACGTCCACCCCTCCCCCCGATCCTGCGGAACTCCTCCAAGTCTCCACTCCCTCCTTCACTCTATTTAAAGCGGGTGGAGGCAGCCTTTCTTCTAATCCCAGTGCAATGCTCTAGGCTCTCTCCTAATCCCTCCACCTGTGAGATAATTGCTGGCATTTAGGAAAAAACTCAATAGTAATCATAGACTTGTGCACAAAGACACAAAAAGAGGCAGATAAAACAGGAGAAAGAAAAGAGTCACAAGCCCAGAATTACCCACACTCCAACATCCATTCCGGAAGTACAACGTGGCCAAAGGGATAAAGGCACGGCTTTACAGGAAAGGGGTGCGTTTCAAAATATCGTGGTTTTAATGGTTCCTATAACATACATTAGAGTAAGAGAATATGAAAGTGAGAACTAAGGGTTTGCCATTATTTAACTATTCACAAGTCAGCCACAAATTATAAGCAAGCCTACCAAACTTGGACTCCTATTTACTATTGTCCTAACACAACAAGAAAAGTCTCTTAATCACGGGTGCCCCCTGTGAAGTGATAAAGAGGGAAAAAAGACGCTGAGATATTCTTACCCAACAATCAGAATAAAACAAAATGCTAGTGAATCAGGCATCTGGCCCAGTCCCTCAGTGGAGGCTAAGATCCCAACTACACTTCTAGTTTTTGGTTTATGGATGCAAGATTGAGATTAAATCCCTTAAAAATTATAATAAAAATTCATGTATAACAAATAGGTTTACAGGCTAAGGTCAATGTGAAATTTATCTTCAACGAAGTCCACTTAATAGAGTCAGACACTCCCTTTTTGGTTTGCTTTATTCCTTGGAGTTGGCTCGAGCACTGTATGTCTCCAAGTTGCCTGATCAAGAATAATTCAGACCTGCAGATTCTGCAGTTTGAAGGCAGAAACTAAAAGTTGCTAGTTTCAGAAGTTCCTGAGGGTGTTTCTCAGGACTTTGAGAAACATTACGGTAACTCTGAAGGGTTTTATTTCAAATGTATTTCATTTGAAAGNACTCTGAAGGGTTTTATTTCAAACGTATTTCATTTGAAAGCAGGGATCCTCCGTCTCATAGAAACCATGGAGCTGCTGTTTTATTCATTAGTTTGACGGAAGGGAAGCTGCGGAAGTCTGCCAGGCCTGACACAAGACAACGCAAGAACAGAACACAACTCACCCACCGGGGCAGAGACTGCCACCGCATCCACCAAACCCCCCTCCCTGTCGTCCTGGGCGCACAACTAAATTACCTTTTCCAGCGTCCTCTGCAATCAGGTGGGATCATGGTACTGAGTTCTGGTCAATAGTAAGAGGCACACACTACTTCCAGGCTTGACCCTTTAAAAAAAATCCTTCAAGCTCCCTCCCCTTCTCCCTCTCTCTCCATCTGCCAGTAGAATGCAATGAAGGCACAGGTTCCAGAAAATGACAAAGCCACAGGATGGAAGGCACCTGAATGACTGTGTGGACCAGAGACCCCTCCTCCACCATGCACCCATCTGCACTGTAAAGCAGGATGTGAATATGACACCTGTTTGCATCACCCTCCTGGGATTTGGGGACTGTTTGTCACAGCAGTCAGTCTACACTAACACATACCATGACTTCCCTGTACCTCTCCATTTGATCCTGTTCCCAGCCTGCTCTCTGGACTTCAGGGTCAGGTAAACACAGACCAGCTGGGAAACGAGCCACAAGTCGCTACCACAGCAACGTCCGGATAGTATCTCAACCTCACAGGAAACTACTTGCCTTTAGAAAAAGGCTCTCACATTTTAAGTATCATTTGGTACAAAGCCCAAAACAAAAGGGAAAAAAATATGAATAGCTTTTGGGATTCATTATAAAGGTGTTTTCCTCCTACCATATTGTGGGCTGCTCGGTGCTTGTTAAATTCAATTATACTTTGTTGTTACTGTCAAGAATGGAGGGAACATATTATTTATTTAAATTACAGCAAGAGCCAGACAGCTTGTTAGGTGCTCAACATGTGTTAGTTCACTTCTCAATTTACCACAAAACAATGTATTATTAATAATACATTACATGTAATATTATCTATATGCGTTATTAAGAGTATCTTACATTAATGTATCATTATTCCCATTTTATGGAAAAGTGACGTTCAATAAAATTCATTAAAGTGACGGTATGTCGTTACATCGTTACGTAGAATCAGCTTTGGCTTAGGGACTCAGGCAAAGCTAAGCTTATCTTGGTCCTGTTACTAGCTCTGTAACTAGTTTTGCAACTTGGACTTCTGTTTTCTTATCTGTGAAAATGGGGATAATGACATGCAATCATTCAGAGATTTCTTTAAAGGGACATGAGAAATAAAGTTAAAAAACAATTGCTTCACATAGAGGATCAACTGGTAGAGAAAGTTAAGGATCATTTCAGGCGAGATAAACCATTTCCAAGAAGGAAGAGGCACTGGCTCTTACCTCTAAAACAAACTGCCAAGCAAGGGCCAACAGAAGAGCCAGTAAACGGAAATGCAACCGCTTCCTCTAGGGAGAACGGTCCTGTCTCTGTCCACTAAATGGATGAAACAAAAAAATGCATAAAAGGCTTCCAGCTATGGGGTTGGCCAGAAAGGGCATAAAGGATGCAAGAGAAAAAGTGAAGCTGTGAATTCTCCAATGTATTTTTTTTCCTGTTATTTTCGGAGAAAAGCCGACGAAAACAGGAAGGGATCTGGAAAGTTGACAAAAATCATTATTCTCCACAAATTACTTTAACCTTGCCTCATCAGTGACCTTCACACTACCACTGGTTTAATGACATTTATTTCAACAGTAGCTGATTTCACTATTAAACAGAGATGCAGAGCACAAGATAATACAACTAAATCACTCTTGTAAATATTTAATATCATTGCCTTTCTTTTTTTTCCTTTTAACAAATCACTATCAAAGCTGAGCACATAATAGAAAACACATTTATTTATTCTATCCTGGAAAAAAAGCTTAGCGCTCATGCATTTTATCTATCTAGTTCTCCAAATGACTTTGACACTTGAGAGCCCTTGTGATCAAAAGAGTCTAAAGGAAAGTGGTTTGGCAACAATTTAAGAACTGATTTCATGTGCTGATCCACACCCCCCAAAAGCGCCTCATGGAAGGGCACTAAACTTAATCCACCAGACCCATAAAGTAGACCCTAAAAATCAGCAAACCCTAAAGTAGAAAATGATTTTTAAAATAAAACAAAGCAGGGGTTGTCTGGGTGGCTCAGTTGGTTGAGCATCTGACTCTTAGTTTCAGCTCAGGTTGTGATCTCAGGATCTTGGGATGAGACCCACCTTTGGCTCCACTCCCTGAACAGGGAGTCCGCTTGTCTCCCTCTGCCCCTCCCCCAATGCCTATGCATGCTCCCTTCTCTCTTTCTCTCAAATAAATAAATCTTAAAAAAAAAAAAAGAAGAAGAAGAAGGAATGATACTGACTTAAATAGATTCCTACTTGAGAAAAAATGGATTTTCCTTTTCATTAAAAAAATTGTAAATAAAATTACTAAACTATTCTTAATGGAACAAAGGAAGTGGAAAGATCATGAAGTAATAGTTTGAAAATGAGTCCCAAGTGCATTTCCTCTCAGGCATCTACTCTTATAAACTGGCAACACGGGACAGTAAAAAGAAAAAAAACAAATGGGTGGAAAATCTTTCTAAAGCCATCCTGGTGTCACCATCTTACTTTAAGCCAGAAACAAAGCAGTTGACGGGGCAAGTCCGTAAATGGTACAAGGAATTCTAAAAAATCCTGAAAGAGCAATTTACTGACAGTCAAAAGCTGGGTTGCGTTGGCTCTCGGGGCAGTCACATATTTAAGAGACATCCTTCTTTACGATGCTCGCATCCTGGTATTTCCAGGACCCTTCTGACACTGCATTATCAGTAATGATCTCAGCAGCCTGCGGATGATCTGGAACAAATACCGTCATGCAGTGATGGTGACGACAAGTTGGTCACATCTCAGAGACAACTTGGTGGAAAGGCAAAGAAAATAGCATTGGGAGTTAGAAGGTCTGGGTCCCACGCCAACAACATGACAAATTATGAGTGTGGCCACGAACAGGACACTTCTGCCCCCTCAGCATATGTTCTGTCATCCACAAAATCACAGTGGGGTGAACTAAAGGAATTCTAGGATCCCTTTGAGCTCTGAAATGATATGCTCCTAAAATTTGGGGAAGCAGATCAACAGTTTTTAGTAAAGTAACTCTTACCTAAATGCATTTGTTTTCTTCATGGCTCACGTAGTTTCATCAAGTAACATAATGAAATCCCTGAGCTCCTTGTGCACACAGAAAGAGCAAACACATCCATCAAACACCTAAAGAACGCACTGGCTTTATCGGGATTACTTTTTTTATTATTAGTATGAGAGGCCCTCAAGGAAGAGGCCAACAGTTCCCTCTTGCAATGGAGGTAGCCCAAAGACCTCCCACTGAGAGGAAAACAGAATCACGGGAAGCTTGGATCTGTCCATGTTACTGAACTCTGCTAAGAGTTCCTACTAGCTCAGTGATTTCTAGTTCCCACTCAACAGCTACTCACTGAGTCCTTTCTACCACGAGGCAGGCTGTGTTACAGGCACTGGATAGACCACGGTGACCAACACACACTGCCCTTCCTTTTGTGGAGTGTGTGTGTTCTGATGGACTACTAATTCCTTCACCTTGCATAGTGCCATTTTAATGTGCAGAGTCTTTCACCTGCATGATATCAATGATTATCCAGAACAAACCTACAAGTAGGAATTGTACAGGTGGAGACGTGAAAGGTCAAAAAGATTAATTTGTTCAAAGTTCCCAGATCTATGGTTATATTGACAAGACGTATTTATTACAATGCTGATAACTAATGTTTGTTGCTAACGTTTGTGATAATTAGTGTTTTTAATGTCAGATCCAAGCTCTCACATAAGTCTTTTATATACATTGTCTCGGTGGTTCCCAGCCACTCTGTGAAGTAGGTAGTATTATTGTTCCCATTTTACTTATTAGGATAATTCGGCTTTACAAGGCTGTATACCTTGTAAATGTCAAGCACTAACATCAGCGCTCTGATCTATCATGTCTTTCCCAGCATCCCGAACTAGTCTTCTGACACTTATTCCCAATATAAATAAATAAATAAATAAATAAATATCTTTTTTAAAAAACACAAACATTTTCCATTACAATTAACACTGCAGCATGAAGAAATAAAAATAGTATTGCTGCCACATAACCACAGGTGTGGGCAGGTTATCCAGTGCTCTTTTTAAACCAAGTGCTGACCCTGCATTAGAATTATTCACACCCGGATATCCGGTGTTACAGGCTCAACTGCCACCTGGATCAATTAGTTTGTAACTGGGAACGTCACCCATCCCACAACCATTTTGGCCAAGACGTTTGTAAATGCTCATTAGTGGTCACTTGGGGAGAAACGAAGGAGGGTATGGCTGGCTCAGCAAACTATGTCTCCACAACCAGATTAATAGCCCCAGGCGAATGGCCTACAACAGATGGATCAATGGCAGCCACTTCATACTGAACGGACAGCACATAAATAGGACAAAGTCCTGTGCCTTGCAATGAGAAAGCCCACAAAATCCTCAGTTGAGCCAATGATTTCTAAACACAGTACAAGTAATTCTTTCTGGGAAGAATGTCTTCCACCTTTGCGTTTGCTGTCTGGAAAAAAAAAAAAAAAGGCATTGAGAGTCAAACTCTCAGAGCGATCAGATGAATGGTCTTAGCAATAAAGTGGACAGTAACCACAACGCCTGTTAACAAGCTCCAAATTTCCAAGCAAATAAAACTTAAAGTTCCCAGTAATTTTCTCATCTTATGCTGAGATCAGCCCTTCCTGGAGTGAAGCAGGCCAGTTGTTTACACACGGTGGATGGAGATCCGTTTGAGTACTTAGGTAATACAAACTGGAAGCATTTTAACAAGACTAGTGTCTTTAAAACTGCAGTTGTTTTAACATCTGTGTTATGCATTTTACCAGGAAGCAGTAATTTCCCTATTGAAAGTAATCCATCCAAAAAACTATTCCCAATCAAAACAGAAAATGTAGCTACAAAGATTCTTGAGTAAAGCCAATCCAAAAGCCTCTTTCAAATTCTAGAGACATTACAACTTATAATATTAGACTTGGAAAAGACTTGAGAATTATCTTGCCCCAAGTTTTTCAACTGAACACTAGTTTTAATTCTAGCTGTCCTCATCCAAAATGTAAATTATATATATATTTAAAAAAAGGATTTCACATCAAATAAATTTGGGTAACTTTGAAAACTACACTTTCTTTCTCAACGATGCATAACTTGCATTGTCATAACAAAGGCTCTGAGAAGTCCTACAGTCAAAAAAATCTGTTTAATTTTGTCTTCAACCTATGTTTTGAGAACTTATTTTTCTCAGTGCTTTTTTTTTCTTGGAATATTATTAGCATTTCTCAAAATTCTTTTAGAAGGTGGCAATCTGGCTGAACAAGCTGTATAATATCAGATTCTGAAAGATGACAAAACCTCCCCAAATTCACACACGCTGATATTTCTCCGTGGGGTTATTTTGAAACCAGGTGATGCATTAGTTTTAAAGAAACAGAACACTTAAAACGTGTCCGGTTCCTCTAGACTTAAACAATAAGCAAATGGCTAGTGTTTGACCTCCACAGTCCTCCCATCAACTGGATAACACACTAGTCACTAGCGACAGGATAGTACACTGCAAAACCCACATTATGAAGGTCATGTTCAGAGGTCTCACCAATAACTGGAAAACTGTTTTTTAATGCATATTTTAAACCACTGAGCAATTCTATTTTTTAAAAAGATTTTATTTATTTCTTTGATTTGGGGGGTGGGGAACAAGTAGGGGAAGGAACAGAGGGAGAGGGACAAGCAGTCTCCGCACTGAGCACAGAGCCCGACATGGGGCTCAATCTCACAAACCTGAGCCAAAACCAAGAGTCGGATGCTTAACCAACTGCGCCAGCCAGGTGCCCCACCATTTAGTAATTCTTACCAGCAACAAGGCACAACTGATCATAGTAACACACTAAATTCAGTTTAAGAAAATGGGTTGAACATAAAAACTAGGAAGATCAGTAGGAGAAGAAAGGGATAAAGAAAGGGGGGGTAATCAGAAGGGGGAATGAAGCATGAGAGACTATGGACTCTGAGAAACAAACCGAGGGCTTCAGAGGGGAGGGGGGTGGGGGATTGGGACAGACCGGTGATGGGTAGTAAGGAGGGCACGTATTGCATGGTGCACTGGGTGTTATACTCAACTAATGAATCATCGAACTTTACATCAAAAACCAGGGATGTACTGTATGGTGACTAACATAATATAATAAAAAAAATTATTATAATAAAAAAAAAGAAAATGGGTTGAGAGATTTTCCTATCTCTGTTGTTTAATACCCATGTCATTTGGTTTCGAGAGAATTATAATACCAACACATCTACACCCAACAGTATTTGGGGTTCGAGATCTAGTTTCGGGTAAGTATCAAGCGAAAGAACTGACGCTCATTTCACTAATGGATCCGCAGGCATTTGCAAGACACAGTCATTAGCTTATCTTTAAGTAAATATTTTGATTGTCAGACAGCTCGTTGCAGACAAGGTTCTTTTCCAAACACTCCTGATGCGTCCAAGCCCACTTGCACACTTACTTAATAATCTGTGTCTGTGCTAAAATACGAAATCATCCTAAGAAAGTCGAAGCACAGAAGAAGTATGCTCTGCAGGCTCTTCATTTAAAAGGGCTCCGGAATAAGCGGACCCCGGCCTCTTCCATCACTGCACTACATTACCATAAAGCTTAGGAAGTGAGCTATTACACACCATCATCCCTCCTAACCGCTATCACAGAAAATCACACACTCACAAAACAGCATTAATTGTCAGAATTAGCAGCCATTTAAAAGGCAGCTGTTCTTTCACTCTTAAATAGGCTCCAAATTTGAGATCCTCTCCTTGTATGGGCTCCCTGGGCTACTGCTCTCACACACACGCACGCACACACAATGGAACCTTAGCCAAGCACGTTTGAAAAATTTTTTTTCTACATTCAAAGAATACAAGAAAGTATTATTCATTAAGCAACATTTTCCACCCCAGTACTTGCCATCATTGTTACCATCAGCTGACAAGCTTTCAACCTGCACGAAAGCACTTGCAACAGCTCTAGGTGAAAGGGCTCTGATTTTTGTGGCGCCGGGAGAAAAAGAGCAATATCTCTTTAAGAGTCAACAGTAAATTAACTTGCCCAAAAGAGTGAAATAATTAGCAGTTAGTAGCTTATTAAAAGGATGGCAAAGGCCAAGCTGCCATCTGGGATCTCCAGTTTCTTGTGATTGTTATTATGTCAAGACGCGCAAGCTACATTAGCTTTCATGTCACCGCGCCTGCCCTTACTTCACATGTAAATTTTAATGAAAGATGCGGCACTTTTAAAAATCAGACGTCCATCGAAAAGTGTTATTAGTCTGGCTTTTTACAAAGCATATGGTCTTTTCTACCTCTGCTGTTCCATTAGCCACTAATGCCTCAGGAAAAAAAAAAAAAAAGAAAAGAAAAGCCCAATGATATCAATTAGATGTTCTCTTTGTGCAGAAGGAAATCCGAGTACCATCAAAGACAGAGCAAAGCTACACCTCACCGAAGGACAACATTTGTGACTCTGTTGACACAGTGAAAACCACAGTGCCCCCCTTTCTCACAAGGCTACCCGGTTCTTAACGAAAATGAAAGCTCTCTGGAGGCCGCCTGCTGATTACTACATGGATATGCACAGCATTGGAATGGAGAAGACGTATGTTAAAAATAAGTGACAGAAAGTAGCAGGACAGACCTTATGGGGGGATGGGTACTCTATCTCGATCCTAATGGTACTGACATGGGTGTATTTGGTTAAATATTTAAGCTGTACCCTGGAGTGTGGATTTTACGTACTCTATGCTGTGTGTGCTCTCTCTCAATGAGGACGTGAAGGATTAAATGAAAAATTCCTGCTTGCTCACACGCAAAGAATATTCTCTTCTCTGCATCCGTGAATTTAAAGGGTAATTTTAAAACTCCAGATGTATTACTACATTGAACACTGAATTTATTTAAGACTTTAGGAAGAGAGGTCACTGTTACATCTGAAAACCATCTTCGAACTGCTATGGACTGTCACCAAGGTGTCGGAGGCCGGGCCCATATCTGCGCGGCCAGCCCTGTGTACTCAACACCGGGCACCTGGCCCAGCACATCGCTGGCTCTCTGTCAGTATTTGCTGAATGGTGAATAAACATTGCTTTTCTCATGCTACAGCAGACACTATGCTAAATTCAGATGCGCGGCCCCCTGGACTGTATTCTCTTCAGTATACTACAAATGAAAGCCACATGTGAGAAAATATTCAACCATTATAAACCTGTTAATATGTATTTGGAGAAATTGTGCCTACACCCAGATACACTACACGTCCTGCACACCTGAGAAATAGACCATGACATACGTATACAAGCCCAAGCACACAGGCAACACGTTTGCTTGTTCTCTTATTAAATATTTTTCCATCACGCTACCCTTGTGAATTCTCTTTGTAAACGAGATGTGTCATAAGCATATTACAATTTATTTTGAAGCTCCTTGACCTGTAGGTGCTATCAAAGTTAAGTTTACACGTGTCTGCCTAGAGATCTACAGGATCAATCAACTTGGTTTGATAAAAGTCTATACAAGGAGAGCACTGTTCACTTTCAAGGAGAAAGTGTTTTATGATATATATACACAGATATAAAATCTGTACATAATCGATCAATCCAAATTGATAATTGAGGAGGAAGTAAGCATGTTGCTTAGAAATCTGAGAAATATTTCCCTTTATGTGCCGTCGATTCGAATTGAAACATCCATTGATCCATCATACATTTTACGAATAAATCTGCTCACATTAAGGTTTAAAAAGAAAAAAAAAAACTCCAAGAAACAACTGTTCTAAAAAAAGTCTCCACTGTCCAATGAAAATTTCTAAACAAGGAAATTTAAAAAAACACTTCATATTTTTAAAGCACCATTTCAAAGACATTGATGTCAAAAACAGAGAGTTGCTAAAATCAGGCAATTTTACTTCTACATTGAAAATAAATCTATTTTCCCCCCCCACAGACTTTCAAAACATTAGAAGGAAAAAAAAACATGGAAAATAGGCTTCTTTAAAAAACGAAGTGATTTTATTCATTGTCAAGAGGACAAATCAGTGGTGGATGAGAAACAGATGAGGCAAGAGATGGAAATGTAATATTGCCCCTATTTTATTATAATTAGATATTTATAGAGCACAGATGAGTTTATTTTCATAATTAGTAGTTGGCATTGCATTTACTAATTTGCATAAACACTTGGCTATCAACACGGTAACTTCTTTGCAGGGCTCTCTGGTCCTAGCAGGGACAAGAGAGGCCTCAACTCCTCAAATCAGCTTTCTTAATGTTATTACCAGCAAAATACAATCTACATGAAATCACATTTGAGTTCATGTAGCTTGATTATCTCCTTCCAGTTTGGCCAATATTGATTAGTTCAGTACTGGAAGGCGAATGATCAAATCTACACGGGGAAAAGGACGTGTAAATAAATTGGAAGAGGTCTTTAGGTTCTGAAGGATTAAAGGAGATCTTAGGGTCACCACTATCTAGTCCAGTAGTACAGGGTTCTGTAAAGCAAAAGGAAAAAGAAATTAAGTGCCCCCAGCTGCCCTTATGACTTAAAAAATCATGCCTGTTCTTGGCCATGGTTGCAGTCTGTTACCTCGTTTCCTGGTCATTCTCGGCATTCGCCATTCCCTCCCTAAGCATGCCTACCCTACTTTACGAAACCAGTTTCACCCAACATATGGATTGGGCTCCCTGGCAATAGTGCGGAGGGTAAGAAAGATTCCCATGCCCTGACCACCACTACGGGCAAAGAGAAATTTAATCAAGCATGCTGCCAATGACTACTTCCCACTATTGACATTCAGCAAGAAATCTTGGAGGAATACCTTACTCCTTTTTCCTCAAGCCAAAGATCAAAAACTTGTAGCTTGTGGCCTACGTTGTGTTCATACATACATACATACATACATAAAGCGAAAGATGCCATGAACTGACAATTTTATCAAATCCACTTCTGGCTTTTCTTGAGAATCTGGTGACACTGGGCAGGCATTCTTCAAGGCGGCAATCAGCTGGAGCAGAGTCTGCGGCCCTTGACAGGATGTGTGCTCCCCAGTTTGCCATGGTCCCCACGGCTCTCTACTGTGATCTTACACCAGAATTTTCCTTAACACAAGATCCGCTCCTTGATGATACCTGCCAGGCCCCTGTTGACTTGTGAGTCTGCAACACTTACCCCAAGTTCAGTTTCAAGAAGTATTTGGTGACCTAACCCAGAATGGGCAATCCCTAAGTCAATAAGAAAAGGAGGACAGAAGCTAAAATGCACTCAACACTTAAGCGAAGACTGTCAAAATCAGGCCAAAAAAGCTGACCAAGGCAGGTTGCTGAGTACATCCTCTGGTCAGCCACTTCCAGGCAGTCACATTTGCTTTCGGCCCAGCGCAGCCCAAAGGCCTCTTGAACATGGTGATTATCATTATAGCCTATACACAGACGCATACAACCTGCTCAGTCTTCTAGATTTCACTTCGTGATTCTTTCCACTGCTTTGCTGCTCAGCTTTAAAGAATGACAAGATCTGAGGCTTTCTTTTCTCTGACAATCTCCTAAGAATAAATCCAAAGACCTTTCCTGCTTTTATTCTGATATGATCTGTGACCATTTCCCTCTGTCACTTGCACACACAGGGCCAAGAGAAGGCCTGGGTGAGGAGGGAACTGGAACCAGAATGCTTGGCCTCACTCCATGATCCACTGGGGCATCTTTGCTAAGTAGGTTGGGGGGTAGGGAGGCCAGTGACAAGGGGCACAGGTTGGTGTACAACTCTGGAGCAAATACTGAGCTAAGCGCAGTGTGGGTGACAGAAATGGCCAAGACACAGCCTCTGTCCTTTAGGGAGGGGCTTCCTGAAACACATGAGTAAATCTGATTCAAGGCGGTTTGGCACAGGTACTCTATAACAGAAGCACAAAGTCTGGCACACCTAGGAGGCTTGGCTTTAAAAGATGATAAGGAGAGGAAGGGTGTTCCAAGGACATTCAAGAAAGAGGACAGAGCTCCAGCCAAAGGCCAAAGGCAGGAAACCATAAGATGAATTCAGGCAGAGTGAGTTGTTGACTTCAGGAGACAGGAGGCTGGTAGGGGTGATAGTGTGAAGTGGAAAATATTGTCGAAAATAAAGCTGGGGAGGCACATTGACAATTACACAATGAGAATCCTTCAAAGGCTTTTAAACAGTTGAGCTACGTGAACCGATTTCATTTTAATTTTGCTTTATTTTCACTTTTAGGAAGATGACTGACAGCAGGATAAGAAGGATTAGAGATTTTGAGTCCCTTCCACATGCAGCCTACCATGCTAGACACATCTGGACATTAACAAATGAATATGTTTGTCTTGCCCGAACTTGCCCATCTTGTACAGAGATGTGGCCCCATTCCCAAATAACTCCAATATAAAATATTAGAGAGATACATGAAGGGTGAGCTCATCTCTGAATGCAGCACTAAAGGACAGCATCAACTAGGAAATGAAATCTATGTGTGATTTCAATGAGCAGAACAACAGGGAGCAGGAGCAGTTACAGGAGAGAGAAACAGAACAAGTAAAGCTGGAGACAAGGAAAGGTCCAGGAAGGTTATCTGGTATCCTACTTGGCAGCGATTTTGCACACCTAAGATTAATAGGAGAGAAGGTTAAAGGTACACAAGGCCATATTAGGGATGACTTTCAAAGTGAGATACTAATCCTGCACTCCGTGTGGGGGACAGCAGAGCTTAAGCAGTTCTCAGTTACTGGACAGCCTGGAAGAGTATAGAGGCAGGAGGACTAATTAGGCTAATCTAATAAGGGCCACGTGGGAACTGAACTAGGGTGGTACCAGGAGAGACACAGGAGACATTCCAGAGGAGAATCTCAGTAAGCTCTCTCAACTGATCACCCAGGACATAGAAGAGTTCAGGAAGGATAGAAAGGGATTCCTGGTTTCCAAGTGTGGGTGATGAGGAGGGCAGGAGCACCGTGAGAGAGAACAGGGATGCCACAAAGGGAAGCTGACATGAAGGCTGACTTCAGACATCCTGAGGTCGCAGTAGTGGGATATTTATATGGACATGTGTTACAGAGAATGCAAAGTGACAGGCTGGAACTCGAGAGAGGTCTGTGCCAGGGAAGTAATCGGGAGGCACATCCATGGAAGTTATCTTCGGATCCAAGACAGGCAGTATGAGCAGAGGTTAGGGGCCCAGATTCTGGGTTTCATTTCCACTTAGTAGCCAACTGACACAAGCAACTTCGCTCTCTGTGCCTTGTTCTACTTACGCATAAAGCCCCAGTAACACCATCCCGACCTCATATAGCAGGTGTGTGGATTAAGTGCAATAAGGCATATAAAGCACAGGGTACAGCTGCTGGTACACAGGACACGCTCAGAGATAGCAGCAGTAGCCAGAGAAAGAAAAGAAGGTACCCATGTGCAAAAGCTAGAAAGATCTGTCTTGCAGGACAGTTTAGGGGATTATGGAAAGGAAAGGGGTGGGAAGGCAGGAAGACAGGAAGACTGCTTCTCATGTACTCTCACAGAAACCAGTGAGAGGAGGGGCAGAGGACACAATGCCACAGGCTTCAGAAGGGTTGAGTCCTGGGCAAGGATTGGTGGCTTTGCCTCTGAGGAAATCACTGGCAGCCTCTGGTTAAATGAAGGAGAGAAGCGGAAGGGACATTCATAGATGTATGCTTCCACTCCTCCTTCCTCTTCCTCTTCTCCCTTTCCCACCTCCTTTCAAAAGGCTCCAAGCTCATAACGGGGTAAGGGTTCCCCGAGACAAATTTCTGAGAACGGGCCCGCCTGCAATTAGCGTAAAAAGAATAGGCAATCAGCCGACTCCAAAGTGGAAAGGACCAAACTGCTTCCAAGGTAACCACACATAACTTTAAAAATCCAGGAAAGCATAAAACTCAAAAGGAGAGATGACCCGTTCGCAGACCCGAGTCAAATCAGCATTTGCAGTAACCTGTCAGCCCCTTCCTTCTTCGACATCCTCATGCCAGAATTTGCATTTCCTACTCCTGTGATTTGCCAGTCTTTGCAGCGAGCAGCAGCACACAGCTCCACCGAGAAAGCCCTGGACGGTGAGGAGGGCGGTGAGGAGCACCGGATGCAGACACATATTTATAATTTATCAGTGAACCCCTCCCTTCACTGCTGCACAGCTAATCCCCCTTGAGCTGGGGAGCCAGGCTCTTGCGCTCAGGTCTCTGACAGCTTTGATTGTAACGGAGGAGTGAGCTGTGCTCTCCCCAAAGGTGTGAAGCTGAAAGCCCCTTCAGAGCACAGGAGCAAGGCCACCCTCTCAGCATCTCTCCTTTTCCCTGCCTACCTGGCAAAAGGTTGACTTCGGAAGTGAAAATCCAGTGTTACCTCTCTCCATGTTCTCCTTCCGATGGAATGCCTTGTCATTCCCGTGTCCTCCCACAGCCCTGGTCGCACACTTCTTAGCCCATCGCCCCCAGTCAGAACATTTCTACTCCCTCATCAAATGCAGGAAACACAGAAGATAAAACAGCAATACATACGTATCCCCCAAATTTCACATTAAATTTCAAGCAATTCACCGATCCTCTCCCCTTTCTTATCATCCTTCCCTCACAGATGTCGGCCCCGGTTCCAGGCGTACTCGAGGAATAGAAACAACAGTACACCATTTCACATCTCCCCTGTCCCTTCAATACACTGGCTGGGAGAGGATCTCAGACTATCCCACAGTGAAGTAAAATAGTTCTGTATAACTACTTTCAGAGTCCCCTGTTCCTGCTAGAAATAGCACGCCATAATGGATAAGTCTCACCCTGGATTCAGGGGGAGGCAGGCCAACTCGGAATGATCCCCAACCACCGAACACGAAGTGCACTGAAGGGAAACGAGAGCACTGGCTTTTTATTTATTTATTTTTTTAGTTGTTGTTAAAAGCACTCAGTTAGAATCTGGACTGTATTCATCAGAATCGACAATTCCCCTTGGAGACATGAATATTTCAGAAGGCAGATTGAGAGTTATAATGAGAAAAATAAAATCATCTCTACCTTTACTTCTACCTACGGAAATGAAGTGGAAGGTCCAATTAAGCAGAGGAAGCATGGTGTCCACCATGGAGGCGGTGAGAGAGAGAGAGAGGGAGGGAACATCACAAAAACGCACAACAGTAAAGGCAACGGCACTACAATACCTTGAGAAAGCAGCACAAGACAAATGCACAATGTGAAGCGTAAACAAGCTGAAACTGCCCTCACCAGCTTCCTGTTTAAGGTTTCCCCGTTCGTTTCTTCCCCGGCCCATCCTTAGAAACCCGAGCAAGTCT
This sequence comes from Ailuropoda melanoleuca, assembly GCF_002007445.2. NCBI lineage: Eukaryota > Metazoa > Chordata > Mammalia > Carnivora > Ursidae > Ailuropoda > Ailuropoda melanoleuca. The sequence goes on along the minus strand of NC_048231.1, from coordinate 18,553,467 downwards.
GCATGCAAAAGCACTGCACAGCCCCATGTATGTGAAACTGCGCGCACTTCACCAATGTAAACTTGGTTTGTGAAAGTCTCAAAGAAGCCAAGTTCTCCGGCATTTTCCCAACGTTAACACGAGTCATGGCAACCAAGAGTGTCACATGCATGTACAACACAGGAAGTATTCCTGGACATACGTTCAGGCATCAGAAACCAATGCTGGAGGTTCAGCGGGAACCAGACAGAAAGCTTTCTTTCGTGGTAAAGGAATGGGGGAAGAAGAGCAGTAGAGTTGGGAAGCAGAGTTGGCTTCTTGGGCAATCATCACAGGGCAAGAACAGAGAAGGGAGTGGGCTGTGGGGGGAAAATATGAAAGGAGGGGGATGCAGTCAAAGGAGCTTCTTAAAAACAGATTAAACTGCAAGTTGCAACTTAAAAACTTAGAGGCACTGACCACCCAGAAGAATTCTGCATCCTTTCTTGAAAGTCTCTCTCACGAGGAATTCTCGGTATCTGTGTCTGTCATTCTTTCATTGCTTAAAGACTCTGTTTCTAGAAAGCACTTGACTTAGCGCAGTGCATGCATACATGGGTGTGTGTGAATTCCCTACTCAGGTACACATCAATGCTGGGGGCCCAAGAGAAGCTGAGGAGGAGGTGGGAGAGCGGGGGAAGGTAAATAATACAGATTCTCCACATGTTGTTCATACCGATGTTGGGACAGACCCTGCAAAATACCTGAGCTATACCTCTGAAGGGTCCAAAATATCCAAATCAAGATTAAAGAATTCCCACCAGCCTTGCCCATCTGCCTAGTCTCTATCCTATCATGGAAGCCACGTGATGCCCTCATGCCCCCAAGCCACTGCAGAAGCTAGGAGGACCCCTAAAGGACAAAGGGAGCACAAGGTGAAAAAGAATAGAAGGGCATCTGTCATCAAGATTCCAAGGGTCTGCTTTTTCTGGTGGAAATTGCTATCAAAGTCAGGCCACCGAATTCCACCAATTCAGAGACGCTGGGTCATCCTGCTCTGCAGAGATGCGCTTAACTTTCTCAAACTCCTGGACACCAGGCTGACATCAAGGGCATCCTCTACTCATGCCTACTTCATAGTTACCTACTATCGTCAGATAACTTCCCTCACCCTCAGACAAGAATAATGAGGCTTCATCCCAGACTTTTCCAGAGCTCCATCTAACACTGGCAAACTCACACTACCTCCTCCCTCCAGCTCTGTTCTTTGACGCTTACGCTATACCAGACTGTATATTCATTGAAAGTCTTGAGTCCACATCGTGGATCTTGGCTCAGGTCTGGAGGATTCAGTTCTACTGGGAAGGTGTGCTTCCTCCTTACACTGTCTTATCAAGTCAGGATACCCTCAATTGCCCACCTCCACAGCTCCCTGGACATCATAAGCAAACTTCTCTCAGCCCTGGATGGTTTCCTTATTGGAGCATACTCCCTTTTATGACAACACCGTGTGATGGGTCCAGTGTAAGGGAACAGGGAAGGGGAGTAGCCCTTCAGGATTGCCCCACCCTCCCCAAAAGATCAAGAATTAACAGAAAACACAGATGGACCCCATCTTGCCCTTTTCTTTGGTCCTCCAAAAGAGGCACCAAAGTCCCATGTGTCTTTTCAAAAGAAACAGACAAGAGAAATTAAAGTACAGTCTTTGGGTGTCAGGGCAAGGCAGGTAGACCAATCTTGCAATCATCCCAAAGCTCGGAAGGAACACAATAGTAGCAATTGAACAGTGAAGGAAAAGACAATTTTAAGTAGGCTCAGTTCTCGAATCCTGATTTAGGCTGATGATGTGGAAAATTTTTATTTAGGAGAAAAAGGCTTCATTCACAGCCCACCCTGTGCTTAGCTGAGCTGAATTTCCTGCACAGCTCATTCCCTGCATATTTGAATATTTTAGGTCGCAGATGCTGAATTTACAGATCTTCATACGCAGTTTTCTTCAGGGTGTATAATGAGTTAGAATCCTGCCACGAAGACATTAGCATGTTCTTTCGGTGGTTTTTGCTTTTATATAAAACTGAAAACAGTCAAACCCCAAGGGCTTCTTTTGACCATGTGGGGCTGAAAGTCATTACAATGGGCAGTGGGATGGAGGGGAAGGAAAAAAAAAAAAGGCAAACCTTTACTCAGAGTGAAATTCTGGGAGCAGCCCAGCTCCTCTCCCCCAACCACAGGGCCCCAGCATGGGGCCTGGGGAGGAGCAGGAGGAAGTTAACCGCTCTGTTGCTCTGAAATTAGCTTCATTCACCCCCATTATTGACGCCGTCATGCCTTGTTTCATGCTTCTCTCTCGGAGGCAGCCCCGCAGGGCCAGTGCCCGCGATGACAAATGGTGGTGCAGAATGGGCAAGCCAAGGGGATGATGGGGACAGGAAACCAAGATGCATCAGAAAAGGTACCCCCACCCCAGGGTGGCCCTGCTGCCAGCCTGGCCCGCAGCAGGAGGGGCAGGCAGCAAATGGCCTGCCAGCAACAATGAGGCTCTGAGCGACCAGCCAGAGGCACAAAGGCAAGCAATTCGGGGCAGCCACAGTGCCGCAAGCAAGAAGCACCTACCTTGTTCACTCATCATGAGGTGGGAGAGGCCTTGAGGAAGGAAAGGAGGGGGGACGGGGGTGAGGAGGGGAAAGGGAAGGAAAAAAGAAAAAAGACAAAGTTAAAATCCCCAACACAATGCAATCGTCTCTTAGTTGTCAAGTGGAAGGAGGAGAGGCAGGGCCTTCACACGTACTCCAGAGCATGCAACCGAGGCTGAGAAGCCGGCCTCCAGTTCAAGGACAGCCTTCTGTTTGCTGGACCGCTCTGGGCCTCCTCATGAGAGCCTTCCTCTCACCACACTGTTCCGTGCGATGCTTAGGATTTGAAATAAATCTATGAAAGATTAGGTCCCTCGGGAAGGAGACTAAAGAGGCCAGGCCCGTTTCCTTCTTTCTTTTAAATGGCTTTTTACAGTAATACATGGTCACTGTAGCAACTTTGGAAAATTCAGAAAAGAAAAAAGAAAAATCTGTTGTAATCCCACCATCGAGGTTCCTGCCCAATTTTATTTTCAAGAAACTGTATTCTCTTCTCCAAAAATGGAATCATGGTGGACATACTAAATGAGTTCCTGCTTGCAAGGGTTGCTCAGTCTGAAAGTACTTCCCTCTCACCTTTGTCTTACCCCAGGGACAGCTGCACCCCTGCCCTCCATTGCTTCCCCACCATCCTCTTGTCTTAGAAGGTCCCTCGGCCTTGATCAGGGAGGCCAAGCGTGGCACTGAATGGGTTAAAGAAGGTACACAAAGTCCCAAAGAACCAACAGCACCAACCTCTGGCTATGTTCTTAAGGAAGTCAAACAAGGCTATTAAGAGCTCATTACTTCAGGGGAAGTGTAAGCTCTGATAAATCTATTAAAAGAAAAGATTTCCAACCAGTAACCAACAGTACCAGTTTGCACTCCCATCGCTTTTATTATTACTGGAGATATTTGACAAACTCCAGATCACCCTAGAGAACCTTTACCCAGAGTGAAATTCAGGGATATACAGGATTAATAAAGGAAAAAAGCTCTGAAGTATAGAAATCCCCAAATGTTTTTGGAGATTACTACAGATTTAGAAAAGTAATCAGAGGAAAATATGGGTCAGGCAACTTTTAAAAAGATCAATGATATATTAAATACATAGATACATGTGCCATAAATGTCATGGAATCTAGTTTTTAAGCAAATTTCATTAAACTATAATCACATTTTAAATGCACATTTCTGGCATTCATTTCTCCAGGCCTCAGATTAATACTCACGGAGGAATGGAATCATGCCAATGTAAGTCGTTCTCATGATTTGTTTAGCTTAAAAAATAAATTTTGGCCTTTTTTTGGGAAAAGATAATAGGGAGAGAGAACAAAGGGCCCTATGTTTGGCTAAGAGAAACCTTGGCAGAAGTCACTATTCCTAAAATGCCTGATATTTCTGGACCGAGCCAGAGCCTTCAGCATCCAGATCAAGAACACTAAAGGGGAGAGTCTGGGGCAGGCAGGTGGGGTACATGGAAAGGTGACAAATTCACAGGAGGGTTGAAGAATTAAGAAATGAGACTAAGAAGATCCTAGGAGATACCTAAGAGTAAAAGAAGGGGTTAAAAATGAAAAGAAAATAATACTGTATATATATTTGCAAGTTGTTAAGAAAGGACAGCTCAAATGTTCTCACCACAAAAAAGAAATGGTGATTATATGACGGAACGGAGGTGGGCAGCTAACGCTTATGGTGGTAATCATTCTGCAGAATTTAGATGTATGAAATCAACATCCCGTACACCTGAAACGTACACAGTGTTATACATCAATTCTATCTACATACAGCTAGGGGGGGGAAGTTTACATTTTTTTTTCAAATTCAAAAATGAAAGGACAAACATTTCACACTTACAATGAAAGATGTTTAACAGCTCACAGAAGAAGTGGAAGAGAAGTGGTGTAGTCTTTTTTTGACTCAAATAGAGATTTCAAAAAATGTACTGACTAAAGAGTAAACAGGACAACTGGTATAATGGGTATGGAAAGCCCTGGAGAAGGTGCTACTGTTGGGCCCCATCTCTGTGCTGCAGCGTTTCCCAAAGCGTACTTCACTGACCACCTACATCAACCACCTGGGGATGCCTATTAACAATGAAGACCCTGGGCCCCAACCGAGGAATCTAATAAATTAGAATCTTGGGGAGGAGTTTGGGGAAAGATCTGAATTTTAAGCAACTTGCCCAAGTGATTCCCATGCTCACTAGAACTTGAGTGCCATATAAATCAAATTTTGGTAAATTAAATTGTCTGATAAATGCACTAAGAGAAATTGGATATTTAATGGAACCCTGCAGTGGATCCTTTTGTAAAAAAGGAATCCTTTTAAAATGCAAATAACCCACCACCTGTGTTTTTTAAATTCAAATATGTACTTATCAGGCTTTATTAAGCTACATATGTAGGTGCCGAACTGCAACTCTGAATGTCCATATTCTTCAATTTATGAAAATCTTAAATAGAAACATTGGGCCAAGAATGCAGGTCTGACATCCTGATGTTAAAACTGGTTTTGCAGGCAATGAAGCAAAACGGACAAGAAACAGGATGGTGGAAAGGAGAGACTGTGCCACCATAATACGGTTTAAGTTTTGCTTTTGGAGAAGGAAATTTTACTCCACTTTCAAGAGCTTTTATATCAGTATTGTCTCTTGTACAAATCTATCCTCAAAGTTTACAGAACTAAGAACTGGAAACAAGAATTCCAGAATGTCCAGGTTTATTCTGAAATAGCTTCTGTCCCTTTCTATCCCCTCCATATGAACAAATCTCAGGCCCTCCCCTCCATATGAACAGAAGAACCAACAATTAACCAATAAGTGATTCAAGCACCTACTACATGCAAAGACTGGATAAAGTAGTGGAGATACAGACAAGTATGGAAGATGGTCACTAACCTCTAGGAGTTTGGAGTCTAAGTGGGAAGATGCTATATGTTAATATTTACATAAACGTGCGTATGAGATATATTAGTGATACCTGCCAGTGAAGTGCAAGGGTTAAGATCAAAGACTTCAGAGCCAGATTTGAATCCTACCTCTGTTACTTTCTAGCTTGTGACCCTAGTAAATGTCCTCAACATCTCTGCACCTTGATTTCCCTATCTGCAAAATTTAGATAACAACAATGCCAAATTCATAGGTTGTTTTGAGGATTAAATAAGTGAATATACATAAAACTGGGCCTGCACCTGGTAAGGGCTTTATAAGGATTATTGTTGTTGTTCTTATTATGCTATAAAAACACATTGATGTGTGAGGCAACAGCCAGCACGATGCCTGACACACAGTTGATGCTCAGTACGTGTATGGTAACTGAATGTGGAATGAAGGAATGGGTCGTTACTATGTATCAAATGATAAATTCAGACAATAAAGACCACAGGACTGTGAGGAGGGCCCTGGATGTACAGGAAAGGTTTTTGGAGGAAAGTGAGATTTGAAATAGATCTTGGAAGATGGTTTAGGATTTAGAAAGATGGAGGACACTCCAGGTAACATCAACAGCTCCCAGGACCACAGAGTATATTTGTAAGGACTTTCCTGTTCAGCTTTCCAGAAGCACCTAAGAGGACACTATCAAGCACATGGTAGGCATGTAATACATGCTATTCAAATAATAACGAACACATATAAACAGTACATATAAGGAAGAAATGAAAAGTGATCTTAAGGATGAGAGTAGGAACCACTGTATGAAGGCCTTGAATTTCAAAGCTAAGGAAAATGGACTTTATCTTACAGCTAGTGGGACACAGTGAGGGTTCATGGGCAGGGGAATGACCCAGGGAAAATGATGTTGAGGAAGATTGCTTTGGCAATGGTGTACACAAGATAGTTGAGAGGGAAAAGAGACAGAGGCAGAAAGATCAGTCATAGGCAGAGGGCCTGGATTAGAATAGTGGTAGTGGGGAGGAAAAGGAAAAAGAGGATTCAAAAGGCTTTGGGTGACCAATGAAATGCTTCAGGGAAGGAGTGGATGGGAGGCTGAGTGAGCACTGTCAGAAATAGGAAGGTTGGGGTGGGGTGGGAGATGAATGGGGGGTGAGGGCAATGATGAGTTCTGTTTTAGCCATGAGGAGTTGAGGAAACAGAAAAATCTCTCAAGCAAAAATGTCTATGTTGCATTTTAAAATGTAGGACTAATGTCTGAGAGAAAGTCAGGACAAATATCAGGGTGTATCATTGCCCCTTCATGGAAGAGAAGGTCTATGCCCAGGTAAGTCAATGAATCCTCCACGAAAAAGGGGCTAGAGCATGGAGTCTTAGTCTGGGAGAGATGGGAGGGGCATTAAGGTATCTTGGAGGTTCTTTTTTGTCCCATCATATTCAACATTGAAATAAAATTTTACATTCAAAAAAGAAAAAGGAACTATATGGCTTTCAAATATAGATACAGAAAATAATGCTCAAAAAATCTTAACTGAGAAGGATATAATTAGTAAGGGAAAAAAAGGAATCTATGCTGGGTGTGTGTTATCTGTGTGGGGTTGATGAGGAAGGGGGAAAATGAAGATTGGCCTTCTTGTCGACCTCAGAAACAGAGGGTCAGCCTCAGCCCTCCAGGCTACACAGCCGGCCCTGGGACTAGCACCTGGCTGGGTTTGGAGTTTGGCATTTATTCCGGCTGTGATGTTCAAGAGAAGACATGGCCTGGAATAGGGCTCAGGGAAGCAAAAGGGACATCTTTCACAACAACCTCACCATGGGCTCTGGGTTTGAATAGATCCTCCACTCAGACTCAAAAGCCAGCCCACCAGTGGAGGGTTAGGGAGCAGGAGGTGGGCTTGGTTGAGCCTTTGACAGGAAGGATATTGAGAATCAACAACACCAAATTCCTATGGAACTACAATGCCTTTAAAAAAAAATTACCAAAAATTTGAAAGCAACTGAAGTGTCTCCTATCTAGATGTCACACCCTGACAGAGTGCTACCCTAGCTGGATCCAGGGACCATTCTGGATCCCAACAAGATGTCTGATATGTATACCCTTCCCCTCACTCTTTCTAGTGCTATATTCCACCCTTCTTGTGCCTACCTGTCCGTGTGCACAAGTTCTCAGGGTAGATGTAAGAACAAGAAGAGGAAAAGATCACCAGTAGGTAAGACATATAAAATTGAAACTGCCTTAGAACAGACTGCAAATCATATGTAAATTATATGCAAAATATACGTATGGCCCTCTAAACTCTGCTTCATCCTTTGGGAAAATCCCCATGGAGATAGCAGCTTTTGCAGCTTGAGAGAATGGGGATGGCTATGAAAGCAAAGTCATTTGTAAGCGGCTGTGGCCGTCATGAAGCCTGTCATGAGAATGACTGATACAGAGAATAGAAACCATTTATTGAAACAGGCAAGAGGAAGATGCAGTGTTCAGGAACCAGGCCAGAAGCTGAAGGCCTTCATAATTTAAGCTAGTACTGTTTCTCCCCCAAAACCTATAACATCCCACCCACCTCAGATAGTTTTCACTCCCTCCTACCTTCCTTCATTTTGCCTGAGTAAGTGCATAAAGTATTTCAAGGGAAGAAGGAAGTCACTCATGGGGTTAAAAAAAAAAAATTAAAAGATTCAAGGGGAAAAAAAAAAAAGCAAGTTATCTCTGCCAAGACTTTTCTTTCATTCACTTTCAGGGTAACTTTTATCCCAGTATAAAATCCACATATAGTGTCTCCCTTTTCCATACTGAAGTAGAGAAATTAAATGTCACTAATTGCCACAAGTGCCAAGTGCTAACGTTGAATTCTTATGAAGCCACAAGGACTTTTTAAAAGAGTGATTACATAAAATCAGAAGGTATAGAAATATTCATAGATATTTCCACAGGAACTAAGAAGATCGTGAAGGTGGTAGGGGGTGGGGTCCAAGGAAGAGAAGGCACAAGTGACTGTGACTCTAAGCTGACTGGGAATTTGGAAAAGAAAGAAGGAGAAAGAAGAGATACACACGTTTACATTTTAAGCACTTAAAAGGGAGGAAATCTGGTGAACTTGGGGACAAGAATTATGACAACAGTTAATATTTGTTGACTATTTACTACAGATAAGGCATGGCTATGTGTCATCTCATGAAATATAACTCTATAGGAAAGGCATTGCTGTGACTTTGATTTTACAGGTAAGGAAACCAAGGCCTAGAGCTAAAGTCAAACTAGTTAGTGAGGGGTGAAGTGAGGATTGTAAGCCAGCAGATGGACTGTCCAGACTGTGATGATAACCATAACACTAGCTACCCTGAATCCCTCAGTGCTGGCAGAGAAAGGAGACATGCCTTGGAGAATCCAGCAGCAGAAAATAGTGCCTGAATGCTAATTCAACTTCATTTATGACTCTGGTCCGGCATGATATAACGAGCACTGCGGGGAGCCCTTTTAAAAGGCCACCATCTCCCTCTCCCTAAGCCCCACCCCAAGATACTACTAAAACATGAAGCTTTTCCTTTCAGGGCATTTCTTCGGGTTATTAAGCCATCTCCCCTCATTAAAATGTAAATCTGAACATGAGACACACTCAGCCTCCTCAGCCATTGACACTGTCCTGCATGTGAGATCATCAGAAAGCCAAACAAAAGATCTTCCTTCAAAGACAGGGACAGCACAGGGATTTGTGAGTGAAGGAAGGACAGAGACATGAGGTCACAGGTTGAGGAAGTCTGCCACAGTGGATAGGAGAAAGGACTCAGGAGACAGGGTAGGACAGGGGAGAGGAATATTTAAAGGAAAGAGATGGGTCTGAAAGAAACCTCCACCTACTTGCACAACTGTGCCCGAGACCAGCCCTTCCCTGGGCAATCCCCTGACCTTCATCATGGACTTCAGTGACCTTGTTCTATCACAGGTTCACAAGTAGCTTACATCAGAATTTAAGCCTGCTCAAAATTTTTATGAGTGACCTGGCTAAAAACATTCATTGGCATATGTCTAGATGTTGTGATGAACTAAAGCTAAAAGGAATAGCTAATTTATTAGATATTAAAATCAGGGTCCAAAAGGATATGAACAGGCAAAAGTGAGATTGAATCTTAAGGGACAAATGTGAATTCTGACACTTAAGCACGACCCCCTCTTCTCCCCAAAATAAAAAGAAGTCAATAGTCCAATAGTCAACATGGAATGTACCAAACATAGGGTTTGGGTTCAGAAAATGGTGCCATACACTAGGAGGGACATTAACAAGGTAGAATGTGTCCAAAGGAGAAGAATCAGAATGGTCAGGGGTCCAAAAGCATGTCACGTACAGAATGGCTGCAGGAACTGCTACATATAGCCCAAACAGGAGCAAGCTAGAAAAGGACATGAGAACTGCCTTCGAGTATTTTAAAAGTTGAACATGCAAGATAAGGGAGCAAGCACATTTGGCCAGAACAGAGAGTCAAGTAACAGGGGAAGCCTCATTTGCCAGAAATGCTATAGAAGAGAGTCAGAGTAGGGTTTTTCGAGGTAACTACCAAAAATCCATTCCAACTTGAAGACACTATGCCTTTATGAACCAAGTTGATCTCCGATGAGGCCAAGTAACTATCGGATTGAATCATACAAAACTGATAGTTGACTGCTTTTGGCCTATAAAAATGACTATTTTAAATGGTTCAAACAAATACTCTGAGATCACCACCCAGAATCAAAAAGGTAGAGACTAAACAAAGCTTCAATCAATCACCTAACAGCAATCATGAGCTGACACTTGGGACAATCGCCTATTTACATATATGTTTTTGGCTTTCCCATGAGTCTTGAACACACTGGGGATGAACTGAATAATTGGACTGGCGACAAAGAGAGCCTATGGCTAATTCTCCAAGGCAGGTGCCACCCAGATCCCAGCTTCTGGATTTGTCCTTCCATGAAGCCAACATGTGTCATTCTCACCACTAAGCCCTTTGTAGGATATAACTGTACTAGCCCGCTCACTGTTTGCCCTCTAGACCAACTTTGTTCTAAAGCTGGTCGCTGGACTGAACAGAAAGTATTTCTTCCATTGTCACCCATGAATCACCAATAGCTTCTGTATGGTATAACCATGGGGTAAAGGAAGGAATGCAGCACCTTCCCGATCTATTCCATCTCTTCAGCAGGAGAAGGTGGGTTGGGGTTTCCTCATGCATGAATACAATGGAAAGAAGAGAAATGGAGGCAGTCATGCTTATCACCCTAAGGGTTAAAGGATCGGTGACTGTGTCTTTTAGAAAAGACTTTTCCCAAAGGAAAGGTTCTTACACTCCAACTGTCATGAACTTTTCTAAAATTGCTCTTTATTCATAACTGACATGAAGCTGGAAGGGACAGCTGATGTGCTAGATGAAAGAACCTTACCCTAACAGATTATGGTGTGCTAGACTTTAAAAATCCAGGGCTGAATTGAACAAAATCAAAGAATGATCCCAACTAAGTCAAATAAGCCATTGCAAGTGCAGGAAGATAAATGGTTTAGCAGCAGTGCACATAAAATAGTCAAGATTTTCAGTGACTTTAAGTTCAACTTTATGCTATAGTCATTAAAAAAAAGCAAGCAAAAGTCTAGAAAAAGGGGGGGGGGGCGCCTGGGCGGCACAGCAGTTAAGCGTCTGCCTTCAGCCCAGGGCATGATCCCGGCGTTATGGGATGGAGCCCCACATCAGGCTCCTCCGCTATGAGCCTGCTTCTTCCTCTCCCACTCCCCCTGTTTGTGTTCCCTCTCTCGCTGGCTGTCTCTATCTCTGTCAAATAAATAAATAAAATCTAAAAAAAAAAAAAAGTCTAGAAAAGGGGAACAGTGGGATCATTCCATAATGAACTGGTTGGTACATGTCCGGAATACTGTTTATGGTGTGGGCATGCTTCTTTGGAAGGGATGCCAAAAAAAAAAAAAAAAAAAAGTCATTTTTCAGAAAACAGTGACCTGGATGAAAGAGCTTAAAACCCTTGTATGAGAATGCCCAAGGAAACTGGAGATATTTTGGCCTTTAGAAAAAAAAAAAATCCTTAAAGACAAAAAGCCCTGTCTTCAAACACTGGGAGGGTAATTAGATCTATTCTGTGTGTCTCCAAGGGCTGGATGCAATACAGGTGGTAAAAGCTAGAGTGAGTCAGAATAAGGAAGGCTTTGGAACATTCAGTGCTCTTTAGAACGGGATGGAACAGTAAAAGGAGCAATGAGCTGCTCGTCACTGTAGGGGTTCAAGCCAAGTCTGAATGAACTCATATAGAAGAGATTCAAAAATTAGGTGCCCAGAGAGCCTTGACAACATTTTGGATCCTTTCCATCCCTCAAATGCTGTTTCTAACGATAAGTTTTATGAGGACATACAATGTGGCAGGTAGTGGGGATGCAGACATGGATAAATCCCTGGTCTCAAGAAGTAAGATATCCCATGTCCTTCAAAAGCCCACAGTGGCCAGTGAAGGGGCATGTGGGAGACAATACACAACTGACTATACTGTATTATATTGAGGGCTCTACAAGTCCCGTCACCTAAGGTGCCACTGGAGCTTAAAGGGGGAATCATTCATTCCATCCTTCCTTTCACCTGCCCCCCGCAACTTCCTGCCTTCCCTTAACGTTTATTAGGTAGGAAATAGTGGCTGATGCTAGAGCTTTAAGTCCCTTCACCTTACAGATCACTTTCTTTAAAACAGTGATTCTCAAAACTTTGGTCATATCAGAATCACCTGGTGGAAATATCTTACTTTAATGAGCCTGGATTTCCTTTATTAGTTCTCCAGGTGATTTTGATGTTTACCAAACTTTGCAAACCACTGCTCTAAATCACCCAAAACCTGAATTCAAATCCCAGCTCTATCTCTTACCAGCCATGGGATTTTGAGCAAGTTAACTCTTCCCAGCCTCCTTCCTGTAAAATCTCTTCTCAGGATCGCTGTGACAATCATGTGCAACCACATATGAACAGCACTTAGCACTGCTCATGGAACACAGAAAGGGCTTGAAAGGATGTAGTCATTGCTGTCATTATCCAGAAGACTGGCATACCTGGGCCTTCTCTCTGCCCTGCCTCCCACTTCTTGCCAATGCCAATTTTCCAACAAACCGGCGGCAGTAGCAGACCACCTTGCCAGCGCAGCCTCAGGTGCTTCCCTCCATGGTCACGGTCATCTAAGTTGCCCCACAGGGGACCCACTGTCCTCAACTCTTAGCTGTATCCCATCTTCCAACTCCTTCCAAGACCTAGCCCCACAAACCGACGAGCTTAGCCTGGGTCCTTACCAGACCTTGCTAGATAGGTCTACAGATGGGAAGGTTCTCCGAGGCTGCCATAACCAAGCTGTGTGACTTAACTGAGTTACATGGAAGTTCTCTGGCCTCAGTTTCACACCTGTACAAGGAGGGAATTGGTCTAGAAGAGTTTCTCTATGGTCTCACCAATGGCGTTTTGAGGATACAAATGTTTGAATGAGACTCTTCCACACAGTACAATGCATTTAGCATGCACTGCTTCTTCTTAATGCCGCCAATGCCCATTCATCATTGGAGCAAGAAATACACACCACAGGATCGGGGGTGGGGGCCATACTATCCCACTGAGACTACAGAATACTTCTAACGATGTTTTTCAGCTCCAACTCTGACCTTGTCCTCCAGAACTGAGAAAGAAGCTGAGACCCTAACCAGCACCCAGTGGGTCTGCCTTGCCAGGACAGTAAAGGACATGATTTTAAAATATTCTAGGAAAAAGCACTAAGGCCCAGTGGTCTGCTTCCTTGAGTTAGCTACGGCTGGAGGCAGGCTGGGAAGCAGCTCCCCACTCCCACTTATTCATCAAGAAGAGCTACAGCAGCCAAGGGGGTCTTCCCAGGCCCCAGTGGGCAACCAGCTGGAAGGTGATCCCTGTTAGCCCAGCCAAGGGCCTCCTTCCAATCCAATTACACATAGCCATGGTGGATTCCCTACTGCCTGCAGCCTCCACTGACCCAAGCCCAAGATGGGCACTGAATAAAATTCGATTAACTTCTGTCTCAGGGTGAACCCCTATATAAAAAAGCAGACTTTCAGAGAAGTGAGGAGTAAAACTAAGAGCTGAATCCCAAGCACTATTCACCCGTTGAGCCAGTATTTATTCCATTCCTACAATATACTGGCAACGTTCTAGGCCCAGAGCACAGAAATAGTGAACAGGAGTGTCCCTCTGCACATGTACATTCTGCTGGACCTCGCCATGAGTCATCTCCAGCGCCAGACATACCAGGGTTTGCATCCTGCTCTGCCACTTTTTCTGGGTAGAACTGGTGAGTTGACATCCCTGAGCCTCAGTTCGTTTGTGGGTGAAATGGGTCTAATAATGAAATCTACCTCCTAAGGATGTCAAAAGAATTAAATGATGCATGCAAAAACACCATGTTAGCGCCTGGCTCAAAATACCAGCTCAAAGCGTGTCAGGTGTCTTCCCTAATAAATTAAGGGAGAAAAGCAAATGGGGCTATCGCCCAAAAGAAGAGGAAGGAAAAGACAAACTATGTTATGGTTACCACTGGAGTTAGGAGCTGTAAGTCTTTGGTAAAGGAGAAGGCATTTTCCTGATTGCTGTTCCCCGAGGTATCTCAGTCGGAGGCCTAATCATGGATCCTCAGAAGGAAAGAAGCCTGAGTGGCCATCTGATTCAACCTCTTCACGTTAAAGAAAAGAAGCCTAAAGCCCAGAGAGGTTTCATGACTTACCCAAGGCCACACAACCCCCAGGGAGAGTAGCAGAGGCAGGAGGCGGCAGAATGACAGAGCAGAAATCCCAGGTATGCGTCCCAATCCTGGGACCTGCCATACCCGTATCTGACCTTGGGCAGAGGACCTGACGTCTTCGAGCCCCAGGTTCATCATCCACGACGGGTGCCTGGCGTACAGTGGGACCTCTGTAAATATTGGTCCCCTTGCCTCCCCCCCGCCCACTCTCTGGGATTCCTCAGCCTCATTTCACAGCAGTGGTGGCCAGGATCTAAGTCTGAGAGACCTCTTCACTGAAGGCATGAAGATCAGGACAGATGGGAGAGAATGTGTGACAAGGGAAGCATTGCGAGTGTCTTTTGCGGGGCTCTCCGGCACTGGGAGATGCCTCTGGACAGTGTGGGAGACCAGATAGGCAAAAGAACGCCTTTGGTTTTAAACTTCTCTGAGACCACCTTCATCTGTGAAATGAAAACGTGTGGAAAGGATGAAATGAGCTAACTTAGAATGGTAGCTAAGTAATACGTGGTTTACTATGGGCCAGGCACTGTTCTGAAGACTCGACACGCATGAGCTCACTTAATCTTCACAAGAGCCCCGTGAGGTCGGTACGTACTGTCCCCATTTTACAGATGAGGAAAGTAGGGCCCACGAAGGGAAGGTACCTTATTAAACAGGTCATACTGTTCATACTGGGAGAAAGCCAGGATGTCAACCCAGGCATCTGGCTCCAAGTCTGTGCTCTAAACAGGGGTGGCAAACTTTTTCTGTAAAGGGCCAGATGGTAAGTCTTCCAGGCTTTGCACGCCGCACAGCTACTCCACCCCGCCTTCGCAAAGCAGCCAGGGACAAAGCAGACACGAGTAAGTGTGCCTGTGTTCTGATAAAACTTTATGAACACTGAAATCAGAATTTCATTAAATATGTGCATCACAAATTATTCTTTTGACTGCTTTCAACTATTTATAACGTGAAAAGCCATCTGTAGCTCAAAGGCCGGATGGAAGCAGGCAACGGGCTGCAGTTAGCCCCCGAGCAGTTCAGGGAACCCTGCGCTATCCTGAGCTACACTGCCTCACTTTGTGAACTCTGACGTGGAAAGTGCCGGAACAGGGACGGTCGCAGACTCAGTGGTCAGGAAGCATTCATTTCCTTTCCCTTCCCTAATCCCGGTCACCCTCCCAACCCCTGTCAACCAAGAAAATGGCCACATTGTGCCGTGTGCCCAGCAGAAGAGATGAGGAAGGGGCATTCGTGGGGCGGACCGCAGCTTCCTAAGTCGGCACAGCCCGGCTGGCCCCAAAGGGGAGGAGAAGCTGGACGCTTCAGGTCAGTGTGTCTCGAGCAATCATGTGTGTACACCTGGACGTCTTGGTAAAAGCAGATTCTGACTCAGCAGGTCTGGGGTGAGGCCTGCGATTCTGCTTTTCTAACAAGCTCCTGCGTGAGGCCAGTGTTGCGGTTCTGGGGCCTGTCTCTGAGCAGTCACTTCTGGGGCAAACCCTCTGTGTCCATCACACAAGTCAGACACAACAGTGCTGCGTCCTGACCTCCAGTTCAGAACAGCGTCCCTCAGGCTGGACTCTCCGGAGACAGGGCAGGGCTCAGGATCAATAAGCAGGTCCGCTCTCCCCGGACAGCCCTGAGATGACTTCAACTGAAGGAGGGAGACACCGAGGGCAGAGATCAAGAGCAGGCAGAGGGAGGCTCCAGCAAAGGCCGTCAGCTGCTTCGGGCAACAGCATGCCGGGCCTCCTCGGGGGCCCTGGCAGACAGCAGCCCCCCCTCCTGCGCCTGCCAAGGCACTGATGGACTGAAGCAAGAGGCCTATTTCCTCATCGGGCCTCTGAATAACTAGGGCACTTCCACAAGGTCACAGTTATTCATTTAAATTCCAGCTCTAATCAGCAGGCAGAGCCTGAGAAATTATCCCTTCTGAAGAGAGAGACTGTCACTGGAGCACCAAAAGCAGCCCCTCATGGCTGGAGGGGGAGGCGCTGGGGGAGGGGAAGAGGGGGTCTTACCCCCACAGGCCCCAGCACTCTTCCCTGCCTCCTACATCCTTCCTCTACTCTGCCCTCTTCCTCACCTCCAAAGGGCTTGTTCTCTACTTAGCAGAGACTTGTGGAACCCACAGGAAGAGGGAGAACCCTGAGGGCATGGCATGGCCCAGAGGGGGCTGGGACTGCCCACTCCTGACCCCCAGGCAGCACAGGGAGACCAGTGACAAATCCCAGTGGGCCAGGGGCATGGGATAAGTGCCTGACAGGGGTCTCCTCCAGGCCACAAATGGGTTACCTGGGCTTGGAGATGTCCCTTCCCCTCCCCGGGCCTCATTTTCTCCTCTGAAAAGTAAACTCATTGTCCTCTTTGGACAGGATACGCTTTGAGCTCCAACATGCCTCAGGACCCTACAGACTCACAATGCCCTGGTACTTGTTCCCACACTGTCTGCTCAGTAAATATTCTTGAGGCCCTACTATGTGCCACACACTGCACGGAAAGTGAAGAGTGCAGACACAGAGAAGAAGAACCCCGGCCCACAGCTCTGCCTTGGCAAGGCCAGGTTTTCAAAGATAAACAGCACCAGCTTCGGAGGGAGACAGCTGAGATCCTGGTCTTGTACTAGCAGCTGGAGACCGCGGGCAGTCACCGGCCCTCTCTGAGGCCTGTCTCGTGTGAGAGAGGACGGGAACACCTGCCTGGGAGGATAGATGTGAAGCTTAAATCAGAGCTGAGCGTCCCTCAGCTTCTTCAGGTCAGCACCGCACAAATGCCTGATGCTACTCTGTTATCCTAAACCTCCCTCCTAAAGATGAGGGGGAGGGGCTGGGGATCTTCCCACATGAAGTCCAGAGAGGGATTGCCCACCCCCTTTTCTCCTGGGGGTCTCCAGGACCACCTCTCCGCACCCCCAGCCCACCTCCTGGACCTGGGAGAAGGCGCTGCCTGCTGGCCCTTGTCGCCAGCTATGTCTACCAGTAGGTTACTCCCACCGATATCCCCAGCATGTAAAATTAATCAGTCATCCCTCACAGTCTTCTCGCGGCCCCTGGGTAAACAGTTACATTAGCTCATAAAATCCCCAATTTGTCTTCCTGTGGGGAAGGGGAAAAAATCAGAGAACCACGAAAGGCGTCTTGTTTCAGAGCCACAGCGTGGCTGGCTCCACACTGCCTGGCCGGCGGCTCAGAGATGCGGGAGGCGGCCGCTGACCTCATCCTGGGCCAGGCAACCCGGCCGCCTCCAGCTCCGTCCTGGGCCACAAGGAAAGGTGCTGAACTAGTGACCCGTGTCAGACTCAGAAACCACCAAAAAACAAGGGGTTGGGGTGGGGACTTACAGGATGGGTAATCAGCTCTTGACACCCCAAGGGCAGCACAAAGATTTGGAATCAGGCTGGAATCCCCTCTTGGCCCAGCTCCTCGATGGCTGGGGGACCTCAACACATCACTTAACCTCCTGGCCTCAACTTCCTAGCAGAAAAATGGCACTCAGTGGACACACCTCAGAGGGTTATTAAGAGAATAAGATGAGAGGGGCGCCTGGGTGGCACAGCGGTTGAGCGTCTGCCTTTGGCTCAGGGCGTGATCCTGGCATTATGGGATCGAGTCCCACATCAGGCTCTTCCGCTGTGAGCCTGCTTCTCCCTCTCCCACTCCCCCTGCTTGTGTTCCCTCTCTCCCTGGCTGTCTCTATCTCTGTCGAATAAATAAATAAAATCTTAAAAAAAAAAAAAAAGAATAAGATGAAAGAATGGCTGTACAGCTGGAACAGGGCTGCGTTGGTCTAGTTACAAGGGCTGTTATGTGAGGGAGGGGCATCCACTGACCTCCACCCCTTTGGAAAGACAGACAGGAGCCTGTGTGTCTGCTGTGTTTCACTCCGCCATACTGTTTCATACTGTTGGGTCAAAAGGACCAATAGGCACTTCTGCGAGAATTACAAAAAAGTGCCCCCCAACTCTTGGTCAGAGGGAACCCCACGACTGCAGGCTTGGCAAGAGGAATGCAGGCGGGATTTCAGCCCCCACTCATTCCCACAGCACACACAAGCCAACGTGGAGACCCCAGGTCACATCTCTGCCAGGAACCAGGAGGAGGAGAGGTTGAGCCAAGAGGCACTTCTACAACCAATACTTGAGCTGTTGGGTTCACTACCTCACCACCTTAAGGTGTTCCAGAAAACATCATCTTAACAGAGAAGCCTTTCCTGAGCATCCTCTATAAATTAGCAACTTAGTTTTTAATAGTTTCATTCTTCTCCCCTGTGCTCATCGCCTACCCTCTCATACAATATATGTAATATATACATACATGTAATATGTGTGTGTTCTTTACAGTTCTTTAGTTCATTGTCTTCCCTCAAGTAGAATAAAAGATCCATGAGGACAGGGATTGTCTTCTGTTTTGTCCACTGTTTTATCCCTAGTGCCTAGAACAGTGCCTGGTACACAGTAAGTTCTCAATATTTGTTGAGTAAAATATTATTAAATAGAAGATTAATTTAATGGAATCTTCCTAGGAAATGCTGTCCTATGCATCAGTTGGAACACCATTTATTTTGAAAGGTAGGGTGTGGACAGAAGAAAACAAAGACAGGGAACCGTATTAGCTGTGAGATATTGTATTATTGTTTTATGTTATGTAATATATCACATAGATCAATGGTCAGAAACCCTACTTAAGTCTGGTTGATTCCTTTAGACAGCCAAAAAAAGGATAAATTCATTTGGAAAAAGGACTGCTAATAATGAAGATATCATATTATTTCTAAAGAAAAGTAGACAATAGTCCCATTAGGAAATGTTTACAAGACCTTCAATTGCTGAGAATTTTCAGTGATGGAATTTTCAGCGCATTCCAATGCAGTGTGCATGAACTTTGGAGTCCCAGAGTCCTAGGTTCATATCCCAGTGCTACCGCTGATGAACCCTATGACCTTGGGCAAATGGTGTAACCTGCTGGCCCTCAATTTCCATTATATTAAAATGGATATAACAATACCTAGGCCTTGTATTGATACTATAAGAATTCAATATTAAAAGGACTAAACAAGAAATTGTATGTGAAATAGCTAAGAATGATGATATTCCCTTCTCATTTGGTAGGGTTAATTACTCTTCTTAACTCAAAATTCTATCCAGTTTAGAAAAGTCTTCAGGGGCGCCTGGGTGGCACAGCGGTTAAGCGTCTGCCTTCGGCTCAGGGCGTGATCCCGGCGTTACGGGATCGAGCCCCACATCAGGCTCCTCTGCTATGAGCCTGCTTCTTCCTCTCCCACTCCCCCTGCTTGTGTTCCCTCTCTCGCTGGCTGTCTCTATCTCTGTCAAATAAATAAATAAAAATAAAATCTTAAAAAAAAAAAAAAGAAAAGTCTTCAAATCCTTCTAAGTCATTTGACACTTCTGACCCATGTATGGTATCCTCTCATATGAGTCTGTGTGTGTGTGTGTACATATGTGTGTGCCTGCACATATGAACACACACACAATGCTTACAATTAGAACCCTGGATGAATATGCATTTTAACAAGAGAAATGCACAATTAGCATAAGAATGGTCCTTCCATTTGTTCATTGACAAAAACCATTCCTCTTTCTTTTCTTTTTTTTTTTTTTTTTGTTAATACAGTGAGCATGTATTAGTTACATAACCATTTAAAAATTGCTAATTTCATTGTGGGGTGGGGAGAAAGCCATTTCTTAGAATAAAAAGAAAGAAGACTTCTTTCACCCACATATTTTCCACGCTAAGTATGTCATATCTTCAACTTTCAACCACATGAAACTATAGAAGATAAGTAGGTCTATGTATGATAAGGCAAAAACACTCATTAAATTGGAGAATTCATATCTTAAGAATATCTTTAAAAAATATTTCCAAAAATGCTCATTTTCCACTTCTTTGATTTACCCAGAAATGTTAGTCAGAAGGAAGTGACTGTATAAGCACGGGAACCACATTCCTTTGGTTTTAAAACGGTTTTCAAAACCAATATGAACACATCAATTCAAGGCATTTCTTCCCAACCCAAATCAATGAAAATGCAATGTACTTAGATCTCTCTTCTGTTTAGAGTCCCCAGAAAAAGGTCTCACTCAGAATCAAACCATGCACAATCTGGCAGAGGGGAAATTTCCACGGCAGCTGTGCAAACACGGAGACTCACCTGGACCTTGACTGACATCTGTGGCAGCATTTTCAAAGAGAGGGAAAGGCAGAGGAGAGAAAGGGGGAGAAAAAGGAAGAAGAGTGTTAGAAGCACACACACAACGCAATGTGCCCTTGCATGACTATCATGTTCATGCAAGACCCCAAAGGTACTCAGCTTCTGAGCACTTAGTTCCACCTTCACCCAAAAACCACCCATGCAAGGCAAGGGACTAAGCTCCCTTTCCACTGTGCATGTAGCAAGACAGGTGAGCTTCACATCTGTCCGGAAAGACATCATCCTGGAATCAGATAGGACTCTGAAGAGCCAAGCAGACTGGAATCCTGCAAGAATATTGGTTAAAATATTCTGGTTGATTTCTGCATAACACCACCCAAGCAAATCCTCCTCGCCTCCAGATACAGAACACTGGACATGATGTCAAGTAAGTTTCCCCACAGAGAGAAAAAAATAATAAGCCACTTCCTTGAGGAACAAAGAAAAAGAGGCATGAGAATTAAGAGCCAGTTGCAGCATTATGTACCATATAGGACTGAAGGATAGAAGATAACAAAACTCCAGTACTCCAGTGACCATCCTTCATCACAGACAGCAGTGTGTACTCAGGAGATGGTGCATGAGTAGATCATTTGCCATACAAATTGAAATTCTGCCTCCCCTTTTAATTTTTCTCCTTGCTTTTCACCCCATCATTAATGACAGGAATTGCCATTTCAAATCACTTTTGACAACTACAAACAGACATCCAGCCCTAGGAAGGTTGACATTTGAATTAAGCCAATGAACTTTCAAAAAAAGAAGAACGGTTCACTCCCATCAACTTCATGGACACAGTCTCCTCCTCCTACCCTAGAATGTAGGATAGAATCCTGCTGAGAAGGCAAACCAAGAGCAAGCCAGAGCTTTGTCAAAACCTCTAGACCCAACCTGAAGGATATACCTCAGCTGAGGAGAAGGAACAGGGGGCTGCTTCAGGAAACCACTGACCATCCCAGCAATCCCGGTGACTCACGTAGAATCATGGGACGGTAGACCTGGGATGCCCACAAATATCATCCAGCTTAATTCACTTTTGGTAAAGTTGGGGGATGAAAGAAGTTGAGAGACGTGCCCAAGGTCACACACTTAGTTCAGGTACAGAGACTAGATAAGACTCTAGGCCTCTTGAATCCCACCCATTTCAACATTTATTCCATGGAGACCCAGGTCCCTCGGAGGCATATGGGACCCAAATTCCATTTGTAGGTTAAAGTGAGAACCCTGGAGCCATGGGGGGACCCTCCTCGCTACGCTGTGAGTGGGTCATGGGTTTTATCTACTGTGCCTCTAATTTGCTGCAATCAGATTTGGAAAGCTTCAGCAAGATCCATAGGAACTGGAACTCTTGCCCCAGGAAAATCCAGGCACTGACCTAACAGAGCTGTGCCCCCACATCCACGAGGGACAAACCCACAGCAACAGCTAAGCATTTCTCCAGCCCACACCTAGCCTACAGCCTAGAAGCTGTATCTGCCCAAAGAGACTTCTAGAGAGCTCTGAATCATTCCTCAGCCACACCCCCTTTCAGATTCTCTGGTGAGCTGTTAGATTCAGGGGTACAGTGGCAGCAAGAAGAAAAGTGGCAAAATAGAAGAGGTGGGAACGGAAAACATTCTGTATAAATAACTAGGCAGGGCAATTAACTGTGACTGATGGATTGCCTAGAATAGTGGTCGTTAAAATACCCCTTCATTAAACAGGATATCAAACTATTTACATGTGGTGGAGTTCAGTGGTGGGACTGTCAACACCGTTGTTCATGGAAACATGCTCTTTGGAGGCACCAACACCCAAGGGAGGCATGATACCTTGGAACTCCCAAAGTTCTTTAAATACTAAGCTGCCCATTTGAACATTGTGTTTAGAATCTTAAGCTCTGGAGACAGATCTGGATTCAAATCCCTTCCTACTGAATAGCTGTGGGTCAATCATGGAGCTTCTGAGTTGTTTCCTCAGCTGTACAATGGGAAGAGAACAGAACCTCCCTCGTGGCAGTGTTATGAGATTAAATACTTGTAAAGCACTTAACTCACTACAAGGCAAGCACTGCATAAATATTAGCTGTGCTGATTGTTACCATTTTGAATTACCAGAGACAGAATTACCAAAAAATGTTGACCAGAAGGCTCCCTGGAAACACCAAGAGCCCTCAGGAATTAAGGCTGTGTGTATGTGTGGGATTTCAGTTCAACCCTTCTACTTTTAAATGAAGGCTCCAGCCCTCTCGTCTCTTGGGTCTTTTTCCTCCCTTCTCCTCCTCAGTGGGAAGTGGGGCAAGGAGGAGGTAAAAGGTTATAAGAGAGCAAGAACAGGGATTCGAAAAAATTCCATTCCCTCCCGAAGCTTTAATTGGCCTCAGTTCTAGTCCTGAGCATAAAACGTACAGCATCTCTTCTTGCCAAAGACGGGCAACAAGAACACCAAGAAAACCTCCTTCAGTGAGGGGTCAGGGTCCTGGCTCAATTTCCAGCTGTGTCACTGAGCTGGAGGCAGTTCTGAGCGTTGTGTCCAACTTGCAGAATAGAGACACACAGTGTCACCTGGCCCCTGGTGACAAGAAGCAGTGAGAAACCTGAATCTCCACATTCCATTCGATTCTTACCAACAGAATGAAATGCAAAGGCTGACTGGGGAAGCGGGGGAAAAGGAACCTCAACCATATTCGTCTGTTATACTGTCTGTCCATCCTTCACCCCTTCTTTGTGTAATAAGTCACAGCTGTCCTTTGGGGTATCCCTTTCCCACCCTTAATCCATGTGGCTTGGTAGAGATAACCCCCACCTTAACTCCAAGTGTAGTCACGTGACTCAGGCCAAGTCAGAAGACTTGGCACAGAGAGGAAGAGCCACAGCTGGATTGCCAGGATTCGGGCTCTGGGTCTACGTAGATCTTGGGTCAGGTACTGAAGCTTTCTGTGCTTCAGTTTTTTCATCTGTAAAATGGGTATGAACGTAGTTCCTACCTCCTAGGGTGGTTGTGAAGAGCTTGGAATAGTACCTATTCGACATTAGCTAGTAATTTTATTACTTTCCTATATGAGAGGACAAGGGTATTAAAAGTCTTCCCTGTGATCACACAGCAAGGAAGGCTGACCTAGGATGAACTGCAGATGTTTCTGTCTCCATGCCTTGCTGCTGTCCCACTTCCAAGACGACCATCCCCAGAGGTCCCCTGTATGTGCTTACTACTGGTCTTCAGCCTGGAGTCTGTGCCTGGGGGAGCAGCATTGGGCCCCAAGACTGGTCAGAGGAAAACTAAATATGTAAATGTGTGTCTGTATATCAATTTTTTAATGGAGAAAAATGGGGGCAAATTGCAGAAGAAAAGGCAGTTGACAACCAGATAAGATTGATCCAGGAGAGGTGGCATCCTCACCCATACCAGCACTTCCTCTGCTCCCCCCGCCACCACTGTTTTATTTTCTCACACTGCTGGGCCTGTAGTTTTCCAGAGCACCACTGCATTTAAATCTATATTCTATTTTCTCTCCTAGAAAATAGGTCAGACCCAAGACAGAGTTCACCAGGTGGGGTCCCAAAAGGTTTGGCTGGGCCTCGCCTCCAGGAGGCTGGCTGTGCAGCCTGTCCTACACTCCCCAGAGCTTATCCAGGGGCGTGGGGTGTGTGTTTGTGTGTGTGTATATGTGTGTGTAAGTAATGAGTCTGGGATCTCAGACTCCTCCCTTGTGAAATTATGTAGTCCAAATGAAGGGTAAGACAGGAGGACTCCCTGGCTGAGCTCTCTTCTGTAAACACAACAGCAGCAGATGGAGGGTCCCTACTTTTTCCCCATGGTTAGAAGAACCAGATCTCCCTCAAACTACAGGAAAATGTTTCCTTTTGAGCTTTAAAATAAGTGTGCTGATTTTACGCACTTGTGGCCGAGGTTATTGCTGAATACAGGATAAGTGTCTGTGGGGTACTGAGTGAAGGTGGGAATGCCCTAATTTACTTCTTCCCTGGTTGTGATGCTGAAGGCAGTAGGTGAAGGGTAGCAGCCATGGTCAAATCCTTCCTCTCCTGGGTTGCTGCCCTAATCCCTGCTTTGAGCATGGCATTCCTAACAGAGGCAGCCCCAGACTGGGTGAGAATTTGTTTTCGTCAGAAATTTTTTCCAAGATCAGCATGAGTGCCAGAGTTAGGGGCACAGAAGAGGGAAGATGCAAGGTCACAAGAGCCAGTCTTCAGACCTGGTCATAATAGAAGTAACTAATACTAATTAAGCAGGTCCCACCAGTCTGTGCATGTGCTAGCCCCTGGACTGAATGGTCTTTGTCAGGCATTTATAAGACAGTTTCTCATTTTCTTTAGGTATCAGCTCAAATATTACTCTCTTAGAAAGACCTTCCTTATCCACCTTCTCTAAAATAGGGACCCTTCTCTGCCACTTACCCTGCTTTTCCTTCCTCATGGCACTAATCACTATTTGACATCACAGGATGGGTCTCTGCTTTTATTGTTTATAACCCCCTTTAAATACAAGATTCATGACAGCAGTCTTGTCTGTTTCATTCACTGCTTGTATCTCCAGCGTCTAAGCTGGGTCTGTTCTACAGTAGGTGCTCAGCAAGGTGTACTGAATGGTTACTAGACCATCTGAATTGATACTGGAATCTGCATTTACACACAAGAAAAGAAATTAAGAGAAATTAAGACACACAACTATGGACAGAGAGAGCTGGTATTGGACTCTGAGTCTGTCTTAATACCCTACTAAATTAATAACAACTGTTTTCTCCAGTGCTACCCTCATGATCACATGGGTTGTCCCCCTGATGTAACAAAGACAAAACCTGGCAGTACTAGAGAAAAGAGAGCAGCTGATTTCCTGGTAATTTTGGTTAAACTCCCTGGGAAGGCTCTCACTGGTTTAGCTTAGGTCATGTGTCTCTTCCTGAGCCAATTACTGTATCCAGCATCACATGTCAAAGGGTAAATGTAGGGGGAAAAATGGGATAATGTCTATCTATCCCTGACACAAAGCACTACCAACTCATAATATAGCTTTCACTAATTGAATATTCTCTGGGTGCTGGTGCTAAGTGCTTTATATATCTCGTCTTATTTAATTCTCACCAAAACCCTAACAGGTCGGAGTGTTATTCAACCTGTTTTACAGGTATGGTAACTAAGACCCAGACAGGAGGCTCTATCTTAGTAATATCTCCCATACTCAGAGTAGCATAACCAGTAAGGGTCAAGCTATATTTCTGGATAAAAGAGCAAACCATCTGACCCATTGAGCTACAAATTAGGGATAGGAATATAGGGCATCTCACAGAAGTGACAAAAAGGCACAGCCCAGGGCAGAGGGAAGGGGTCAAATGCAATATGACCATAGACTTGGCCAACTGGAGTCTTTGCCCTGGGCTATTTGCTGCAGAGGGTTATTATCTGTCCCTACTGCCGCTATATCCCACCCCAGGATCTGAGGAGTCCACAGGGCCCACAAGATGTTCCCACCAAGAACCAGCAACACCCGCCACTAACCCCTTCGTACAGTACAATCAGGTACTCAGAATTCTTTGCCCAAATGGCCCCACATTCACTGGAGTCCATTCTCCCAAAAGCTGACCAATCCACTGATGTGTGTGCACTAGTGTCAAGCAATGGCCGAGGGAAAGCAGTTTACAGGAGCTGTGGACTTCCACAGGCTGGGTGTCCACACAAATGTCCACAAGCATCCTCATAGTGCTGGAAGTAGAGAGAAGGGAGGCTGCCCACTGGGAGGCAGATGCCCATGTATGTTCTTGCCCCAGGCCCACGAGCATCAGGTCAGGCCTTCAACTGAGGAGTACCCCTGACTACATCAGGGGAGGAGGAAAAAGGCATGTGCTCCATCTCTCCAATAGCCTGTCGTTTCTTGCCCCTGGGGAGAGTGAGCACAAGGTTCTTCCCTTTACTTCAGGAACAAATACAGAAACAATCCTGTGAGCTGAGCTAAAGCAAACTTCCAGCGGCGAAGCGGCTGGGCTTCCTGTGTTCTGGGGCTCTTCCCAGTTTTCAGTGTCTGAGCTCTTCAAACACAGGAAGAGTTGTCTCTCCACAAAAGGCCAGGTGGTATTAGCTTCATCCCCAACACAGAGCCCATTTATCCGCCTTTGTAGAAGACTGAGCACCGGCCCCCCAGCCCTGGTTCTGTTTGCTTTTGTTCTTTGATGCTAACGACTCCAGCTTGCAAGAGGAGCAGAGAGGTTGCTGCTGTGTCAGATGCCAGCCAGCCTGGAAGGCAGGAGCAGGGAGAGGAGCGGGCTGCAAAGCAGGAAGGAACACGGATGGCACGCCCATGGGCTGGGTCACCATGGTGCCCAAATCCCTTAGAGGCTCTAACATACTTGCAGTGTCTGTGGCTTGAGAAACCAGAGCTTGACTGACAGTTGGGGGAAGAAGGAGTCTACTTGTTACACATGCAATCAAAGATCAGCTCAGACAACAGGGTTTGGTTTGGTTTGGTTAATGTTTTAAGGATTTTGAGCACAGACATGGGGGTAAGGCAATCTGGGGTTTGAATCCTGACTTTACCACTAGTGATTACAAATACTTTTGTCAAATTGCTTAGTTTTACCTTCCACTTCGGCCACATGGAAATAATGGCAGTAGGGTCAGTTCTGCTAGAAGCACATGTACATTCCGAAAAGTCACCCACACGGTGCAAAATCACATGGTAAAAACCACAGAGCTAATGGGGAAAATCAAGTTGGGACAAGATACCCCAAAACCTCATCAATGACCCATAATAGAAGATAGGAACCAGTTTTACACGTGTTAAATGGTTAAGAAATATATAAACACTACAATCACTAGAGCCCTTGAAAAAGACTTGAAATGTGCTTGTGGAAGCAGGAAGCCTGTGAGTTGTCGCCAAGTAGTGAGAGGAGGATGCACTGATGTTGGGCGGAGTTGTAACACCAGATGTGCATGGGTGCAGCTCACAGCACACTTGGTAACTGAAGGAGCACGCATGCTTCCGAGGTGTGTGCATTCTGTGGATTTCTACACAGCCTGCTTCAGCAGGCAGCAGTTTTCTGCCTTTACCTCGTGTTTCTTGTGGACAAAATCATGCATAATCAAAGGCAAAATTATTATGCTCAAATCGTTCCCTAATATATCAATTGCATTGGAACAAATTTGCATTTTCAAAACAAGCTTTCTAGCAGAACTGACTGTACCTAATTTATGTGACTGTTATGAGGGTCAAATGAGATAATCCACATAAAGTGCTTAACACAACACCAGGCACAGAGTAAATGTTCAATAAACACTTACTGAAATTGTTATTATGAATGCCTCTGCTGGCTTGTTGATAAACCCCCGGTAAACTGAAAATGCCAAGTTGAGCTCCTATCCAGCTGTTTAAGCCTTGTAAACAAAAGGCATCTCTCACTAAACAGTACTTCCCAGCGTTAGGTCATGAGGCTGGCACCTACAATAGGATCCCACCCAACAGGCTTTAGAAAAGTCTTCATAGCAGGTGGGCAGAGCCAGGAGATAGAGCCCAAATGCCAACTTCCTAGGTAAAGAAAATGGATATCATCCTCCCCACATGAGCATGACCCACCAAGGAGAAGAGTACACACCTGCAACCCAGAGAACACCAGGAAATCAGGAGACAAACTGACCTAAACAAGAGGATGTCCCTCATCTTGGTAGGTTAGAGAGGAGTGCATCACAGGAGGGAAAAGAAATCAGTCAATCCTCATGGAAAAAGAGCTGAGATGCGGACAGCTTCAATTTCCCTGTCTCCTGCAGATAGCACAGGGATTAAGAGGCAGGGTCTGGAGTTAGGAAGACTTGAGTTAAAGTCCTGGCTGTTCTACACACTGTATATGAGCTCAGCCATACTAACTTACCTCCCTGCGTCCTAACTTTTCCATCTGTAAAATGGGGAAAGTCTACCTATCTTGTAGGACTGATGTAAAGGTTATAAGGAGCTAATTATGCAAAAGCACAGGGAGGTTGTCTGGCACAGAGGAAGTACTAACCAATATTAGCAAATCATCATTATAACTTGAACTGGGTGGTTTCCATGAGACCGAAGATCTGCCCTCTTTCCAAGAATTCCTTGCTCTCTGGAAAGACTAACTCCTTGGGCTTGTGCCAATTAGAAGAATGATCTGGGAGAATCAAGTGAGTCTTCTCAGCAGAGGCGAGTTCTGCAAATTTTGTAATTCAGTACAAAGGGCCTTGGAAGGGGAGCCCGCCACCACTACCCACCCTCTGTAGGGGGTGCTGTTATATGCAGGAAAGAATCCTGCCTTTGGAGTCAGATGCCCCAATTTTTTTGGGTTTTCCTAAATATTTTTGTTCTGGTGGTAACATACACATAACATTTACCATCTTAACGTTTTTAAACGTACAGCTCAGTGACATAAATACATTCACACTATTGTGCAGCTGTCACCACCATCCATCTCCAGGACTCCTTGCACCATGTAAAACTAAAACTCTCTTCCCATTAAACAATAACTGCCCACACCTCTTCCCCCAGCCCCTCAGCCACCACCTTTCTCCTTTCTGTCTTTACGAATCTGACGACTCCAGGAACCTCCTGGAGGCTCCAACAGCATTCATCCTTTTGTGACTAGCCTCTTTCACTGGCGTCATGTCCCCAATGTTTACCCATGCAGTGTACATCAGAATGTCCTTCCTTTGCCATGCTGAATAATATTCTGTTGTATCTGTACACCGCATTTTGCTTAGAGAAGCCCAGGTTTTGAGCCCTGACTTTCCAACCAGCTATGTGACCTCAGGCAACTCATGGCCCTCCTTGAAGCTCTTTTCACTGTCATAGTTAGTATCAAAAGGATTAAATAGAATACCTATTCACAATGATATTATAAAAGAAACTTAAACATATGACCCAGAAGACATGGTGTTCATTTTCAGTTATAATCCCTGCTATTTTATGAAGACCTCCTATATGTATGTCACCTATGGCAGCATTGTGTATATATGACTTCATTTAATTCCGATATAGATACTGTTGTTATCCCCACTTAACAAACAAGGAAACCAAGACTCAGGGAAGTTCATACGCCCAAGTTCACATAATTCATATGTAGTGGCCAGGATTTGAACTCTGATTTCTCTGAATTCAAAGTCTTTTTCTTTCCCATACACCATCTATCCATTCCCAATTATTTCTTCCCTTGCTGGTCAACCACCCAAATCTAGATCCTGGGGGTATGGGGGCAAATGTCAAGAAACTGGTGTGGGCCCGCCAATTCCAGTGGCAAGAAGTGATGGTCATTAGCCAAGGACACCATCAAAAAAACCCCAAAAAGACAACTTACTGAATGGGAGATGACATTTGCAAATGATATATCCAAGAATGGGTTAATATCCAAAATAAATAAAGAACTTATACAACTCAATACCAAAATAAAAAAAAAAACAAAAAAAAATCCAATTTAAAAACAGGCAGAGGTCCTTAATAGATGTTTTTCCAAAGAAGACATACAGATACATGGCCAACTGATGCATGAGAGACTATCAGCATCACTAATCATCAGGGAAATGCAAATCAAAACCACAATGAAATATCACCTTATACCTGTCAGGACGGCTAAAATCAAAAAGACAAGAAATAGCAAGTGTTGGCAAGGATGTGGAGAAAAAGGAACCCTCATGCACTGTTGGTAGGAATGCAAACTGGCGCAGTCACTATGGAAAACAGTATGGAGGTTCTTCAAAAAATGAAAAATAGAATTACCATATGATCCAGTAATCCCACTACTGTGTATATACCCAAAGAAAATGAAAACACCAATTCAAAAAGATATGTACACTCCTATGTTCACTGCATCATTTACAATAGCCAAAAGATAGCTACAACCCCAAGTGTCCATTGATAGATGAGTAAAGAAGATGTGGTATATATACACAACAGAATATTACTCAACCATAAAAAAGAAAGATTTTGCCACTTGTGACAACATGGATAGACCCAGAGTGTATAATGCGAAGTGAAATAAGTCAGAGAAAGACAAATACCATATGATTTCACTCGTATGAGGAATTTAAAAAACAAAACAAAGACACAAAAACACAGACTCTTAAATACAGAGAACTGGTGGCTGCTGGAAGGGAGGTGTGTGGGGGGAAGAGTGAAATACATAAAGGGATTAATACATTTATCCTGATAAGCACTGAGAAATGTATAGAATTGTGAATCAGTATACTATACACTTGAAACTAATATAAGTGTGTATTAATTATACTTGAATTAAAAAAAAAGAAGGGTCAGTAAATATAGTAGAGTATCCATGACATCAGAACCCATATTTCAGAGAAAGAATTATAATTTGAGGCAACATATCCAGAACAGAATTTCCCAAAGATACAACACCCAGCAAAATGTGAATAGGGGTTCCTTGCCAACAGCGATGACAAAAAAAAATTGTAGTCGAGTAATAAATTTAGAAGCAAGTGAATTAAACAAAAATAAACAAGGTTCTCTGGCTAGACTTCAGAAAGCCTAACCTACACTAAGACACACTGTAAAGTCCAAGAGGGGATACAGTATTCAGGTTTACAAAAGTTTTTGAACACCAGACACTTCTCCCTCCGTAAAACACCTAGTAACATCTCATGGAATACAGTTTGAAAAAGGCTGGCTGTGAGGTTCTCAGAACAGCTGGGAAGGCTTTAATTTGCCATAAGCCTTTATCCTCACCCTTTCTGTTCCCATAGCGAGGTCTGTGTCGGGTTCAATTCAAAATAGCTAACGTTTATTGACTGTGATACAGGCCAGACACCGACTTAGGCACTGGAGACTCAAAAAACAAGTGCCCTGAATGCAGTTAGTAGTAAATCTAATAAGCCAAGAGAGTAGATAAACATGATAGGGTGGCCCTCTATGGCCTATTATTGCACTTAGTGCTAATGCGGGATTTAGGGTTGACAGAGAATGCCTCAAAGTTATTTGCTGGAGAAACCTTGAAGTGGTCCCCAGAGGATGGACAGCAACAATTAAGTGGAGAGAACATTTCATCATAACTGACCAGTGGTCAAATTGACACCCCTGAGAGTGGGGCTCCCTGGGAGGCATGGTGGCATGAAAGCTTTGAGCTCAAATACCAGCCTTGCTATTATTATGACCTTGTATAAGTTGCTTAAGCTTCATCTGTAAAATGGGGATTATTCTCTCAATTTCACATTTGTCAGGAGGATCAAAAGAGGCAAATACATCTAAAATGTCTAATGCTTAGCACACATTTGTTCCGTTTTCTTTAGTGACATTTTTGGAGTAAGGTGTTAAAAAAAAAGAGTCTGCAGCCTCATATGGGTTTGGGAAGAAAAGGGGGTTATGCCTGATTAGCAGCGTCTGCCATGGGCTTCAGGAGGGGGTCACGTATTGACTCATAAGCTGGAGACTTCCAACTAAATTCTTTCCTGAGGGCATCTGCCCTGAGAAACGGAGTTTCTAGTGACCTGGGAACCTCAGAAGAAAGCAAGTAGTCCTAAGGCTCACTACTAAGCCCCATCAACGGTTCTGCTTTCCCTTAAACACTCTGCTGTCTTTCATTTTCAGAAAATTAGCAAGGTTGACTTCTTCCCTGGAAAAGCAGGGTGTGTTGTGATGTGAAATTCGTACAGGATCTGCTCTGCACCTAAAAGAATCATTTTTGAGTCCAAGAACCATGCATGCAGCCTACTAATTAGTACCAGCCCTATTCTGAAGGGTTCAATAAAACCCTCAGGCCCCCGCAGAAGGAACTCAGAAGGCCAGGCAGGGTGGCATTCCACTGCCAGGAACAACAGAGATCAAGCAAGCAGAGGGGGCGTTCCTAGAAGGAATTTCGTATTTTATGTATCCGTAATGTGTCTTTTGAATTAAAGTGTTATTAGTCATCACCATTTTTAATCTTATAAGTTCTGTGGTACTATAGCTCAAAAAGCAGTAAGAACACTCAAAAGGGGCTATTTCTGTGATTGTTTCAGAGAAAACAGAGTAGGAGAGACACGGGATTTTAGAAGTGGAAGAACTCGACGGTGTCAAGCAGAATCTGTTTAACAAGTTCATTCCACAGACACGTATCCAAAGCACGTACCCATGTCTGGGGGCCACGCTGGACACTAGGGGGATGGCGGGTGAACAAGACAGAGGTGGGGCGTGCATTCTTGGAGGTTCAGGTCTAGCTGGGGAGATGGGTCACAAATAACCAGATAATTAGTTATGTCGTCGTAATTGCGATCCATGCG
Source organism: Ailuropoda melanoleuca (assembly GCF_002007445.2). Classification (NCBI taxonomy): domain Eukaryota; kingdom Metazoa; phylum Chordata; class Mammalia; order Carnivora; family Ursidae; genus Ailuropoda; species Ailuropoda melanoleuca. The sequence goes on along the minus strand of NC_048231.1, from coordinate 18,520,830 downwards.
ATAAAGTGGTACAGGATCCTTTGAGGCTCCGATGAGAGACACAAACCCAAGACCAGGTCGACATGTCCATCCCACTGGACAACACTGACACTAAACCCAGAATTCAGGTCAACCGCCTCACAGTTCACCGCTGTTCCCAGTGCGCCACCAGTGCCCTGAGAGGGGGGCTGGGAGACCAATCCAGCACTAAGAAGACAGCGGTGGCAACTGGGAGAGAAAAGCAAGTGGCCACATCTCTCCAGCTTTCATAAAAGAACAAGAGCAGGCGCCTGGGTGGCTCAGTCGGTTAAGCATCTGCCTTCAGCTCAGGTCATGGGATCATCCCACGGTCCTGGGATCAAGCCCTGTGTGGGGTTCCCTGCACAGTAGGGAGCCTGTTTCTCCCTCTCCCTCTGCTGCTCCCCCTGCTTGTGCTTGCTCTTTCTCTCTCTGTCAAATAAATAAAAATTAAAAAAAAAAAAAAGGAACAAGAGCATGAACTTGGAGATTCTGTTGTCTTCCCAGACACTCACTCATGCTTTGTAGCAGTGGAAAATGGTTTCCACTACCCTACGCTAAATGCTAGAGCCTTCAACAATCAGGACAACAAGGAGGGGAAAGGAGAGCCTCCCCCAAAACCAATTAGAAGGGGCAGAGAATGGGGAGTGTAGACCCACTGCACAGGCTGAGCTCTAATCTATCCGCTGTACTTTGCTTGGGAATTAATCACACAAATCCCTAGATAAATCTGAGGCCGTTATTAGACAACACTAATATCCCCCTTAGAGTAATCCAGACAAACACAGCGAGAGTGGGGGGAGTCCCGAGTGGCCGGAAACCAGACCGCTTACATGTTCGCACGCATCTGCACAAGAACACATGTCCAGGCACTGCCCCCGCTCCTCGCCCCCAAGCCCAGATGTCTGCTTCCCAACAGCACCGTGGGCCTCTGCCCTGACTGCTTCAGGCAAGTGGGGCGAACTGGAAGATGGCAGAACCAGGTCTGGATTCCCTCCCCTCCCCAGCTCTGCCACTGACCTAATTCTCCACAAGAGAGGATTTTTCCTTTTTGGTCCTGCTTGTTTGTAAATCATGTCACCCCAGTGCACACACAGCTTAAGGCGGGCCTCGCTGGGAAGCAGGGAGAAGCCAAGAAGATTTGAAATGTGGCCCCAGCTGCCATTTTTCAGAGAGGCAAGTCGGTGGGAGTTCTGTTAGGCTCAGAAGAGGGACTGAGAAGGTAAGGGGGAAAGACACCATCAAGCACGTCCTTATCCTACATTCGGACTCTGCCCTTCACTGAACTAGTGGAGTCATAGATGCTAACATAACCCAGCAGAACTCTGCCATGAACTTGATGTATGACCTTGGGTGGATTTCATAATCCCTCTGGATCACTGGTCTCTCTTAGCGACACAGGATATTTGGACGCTGGATTTTTGACCCCTCAAGTATGTTTTAGACCTGCTTTTTAAAAAAAAAAATCATTAGGAAAGAGGCTGACTTTAGTCGTAGGAAGATGTGAGTGTTCTAACTGCAAAAATTGACCTGAAAAAAAAAAAAATCAGATCTGTCAGGGAAAAAAATCAACACAAAATGGAACTGACAGCAGCTAAAAATGCATATGGTAAAATTTGTTATTGACTGAAAAATTGAAGGAAGAATCAAACATTCTTGAGAAAATTTAGACTGGCAAATTTGATGTGAGAAAATGAGATGTGGTAGAAATAATGACCACAAAAGAATATTCACAATGGCAGAAGCTATATAGGTAAAATTTGATAGGCACACCAAAAAATAACTGATTGATGAACCAAATCTGCACTGTAAAAGACACATGGAGCAGAATTGATCTGGTTAAAACTAATTCAGTAAAATAAAAATGAATTGGAAAAATAAACGGTTTAAGGATGCTGGAGAAAAAGTGGATTGAGGAATCATACGAGCTCCACATCATTTGCCTCCAAAAAATACTCCTTTGGTAAAAATGTTTCAGTTTGTGTAATCCTGACTATACCAACATAGAGTTAAAATGCCTCAAGGTCAAACTGTGTGACCAAAACATCTTAATAAATGCTGAAGAAAAATAAATTATATGATCTCAGAGGTCCATTCCAGTTGCAATTTTTTTTCTGATAGAAGATCAGACTAAAAAGTGAATAAAATTATACAAATACTTTATTCATAGGAGGAATGTAGCATGGGAACCACCTCTGACCTGCACTAATCATTGTCACACTAATAGATTTTACTTTCTTATATTTCAAGCAATTTAGTAATTTTGGAAACTAGCATAGGATGACTATATTTTTATCTTGCCAAGAAAAAGCAAAAACCCCAACCTGATGCTTTGTATTACCACATTTTATTTTTTCTTTCCTTTTTTTTTTAAGAATTTATTTGTTTATTTATTTTGAGAGAGAGAAGATAGAGTGTGGAAGCACAGGGAGGGGCGGAGGCAGAGGGGGAGAATCTCAAGAAGACCCCATGCTGAGCATAGAGCCCAAAGCAGGACTCAACCCCCACGACCCTGAGATCATGGCCCGAGCTGAAATCAAGAGTTGGAAACTTAACCAATTGAGACAGCCAGGTGACTCTATATTACCACATTTTCTTAAAAAGGCATTTTAATATCAAGAATTAAAAAGGCATAATCTCGGGGCGCCTGGGTGGCACAGCTGTTAAGCGTCTGCCTTCGGCTCAGGGCGTGATCCCGGCGTTCTGGGATCGAGCCCCACATCAGGCTCCTCCGCTATGAGCCTGCTTCTTCCTCTCCCTCTCCCCCTGCTTGTGTTCCCTCTCTCACTGCCTGTCTCTATCTCTGTCAAATAAATAAATAAAATCTTTAAAAAAAAAAAAAGGCGTACTCTCAAAGTTTAAAAAAAATGAGCCTTTACAAGAAACTTCCTACATTATATTTATTTCTTATTTTCCCGAAGAATGGTAGAACTCCATTCTCGCCCCTCTGCACGTCTGTCGCAGAGGGTTGATGGGGAAAAGTCTCTGTGCTCCCGTCTCATCACTAACATGGGGACAAAAGATAAAGCTACTCACACAGTGCCTGAAACATAGTAATTGTTCAATAAATGTTAGCCTAAAACCCAGGAAGCCTGGGGCACTTAGGATCAAGTGGGTTCGCAGCCTCAGACTGTACTCCTCCAAGTACAGAGAGTTGTTTACATGTTCTGGAATATAAATGACCCGGGTAACAATAACTGAAAAATGTGGATGGACCAGGGCGACCCCCCTATTCCTCTCCACCTACCAGGAAAACACGCGTGGCAGGCAGGAGCGCCTGGGAGGGCAGGCGCGAGAAAGTCAGCGCTCAGGGGAAAGGCAGCTGTTTGGAAATGCGGTGGGTGGTCCTCACACTGTGCGGCTATTTGGGGAACAAGTGTCTTTGGACTGGCAGCTAACGACACTCCCTGACTTTCTTGTCCTAGCAGTCCTTCATCTTCACCTTCTCCACACAGAGATGCCTTTAGACAGAGATTCTATCCCCAAATCCTCACCTCTAAGGTTCTGAACTCTGGATGGCGGCGTCCTTGTATGTGTCCCTTTATCAGCCACGATCAGTGTCCTTATCCCATCACACTGAAAGCTTCTCCCTTTCCCGATCCCCATTCTCCCTTCTTCTCTCCCTCCCTCCATCCATCCGCATGACCCATCAACCACATTCCACACAAATATTTACAAATAAAAGACACAGATCCTGCCAGGATATTAGACTAATCGTACTTGTCCTTAGGCCACACAAGTGACAAGGAAGAGTTGTCGCCCCCTCCAATGCTTCCTCCGTGTTCCTTCTCATCTTTACCATCACCTCCTCAGAGGGGCCTCGCTGGGCGTCCTTTTTCTCATGGGATCTCCCCCCACCCTGCTCTTGCCCTCTGTAGCACTCATCACAATTATAATTATGCATATATTGGGTTAAGTTTTCCACAGCCATTTTCCTCTAACTTGTAAGCTGCACCGAGACAGGCACCACAGCTGTTCTGATCACCACACACTCTGCTCAGGAACCCGTGTTGTGTGGCATCAGCCAGTTCTCTTGGGCCACCTACTCCTTCTCAGCGTGATGTATGGGACTGGATGCCAGACTGGGAGTTAGAATAGCTGGGCTCTAGTGCCAGGGCCCCAGCCACCTGCTGGCAGAGTGGCCTATTGTAAGTCACCCCGCACTTATAATACTCTGGTGGATGCTACAGGAGTCCAGCAAGGGCCACTTCATCCAGATGGAGCGGGCTGGGTATGGGGTCCCAGGAAGAGGTGAGAGTGGGGGGAGTCCCGAGTGGCCAGAAACCAGACCGCTTGCATGTTCACACACATCTGCACAAGAACACATGTCCAGGCACTGCCCCCCACTCCTGGGGAGCGGTCCCCTTCCTGGGACCCGCCGAAATCTGACGGAGGAGTAGGAATCAGTTGGGTGGATAGTTCCTCGGGTCCAGGCCTATAGGAGGTTGGTGATTGGAGGTGAGGGTCAGGAGAGCAGGTTCTCTTTGGCGGAGAGTGAGTCTGGGGGACGGGCTGAACTGGAGAAATGCAGGGTCTGAGCCACAGTTTGTTGTCTGCTGTGTGTAACACTTTCACTTCCATAGTGTTCCTCTATTATTTTTCCTTGTTGTCATAATAACCATGACATTATCATTTCATCCTAAAAATTATTGAGAGGCCCCCCTTGAGAATGAGCTCTTGTGGAACAAACCTCTCCTTAGCTACACATTGGCATTAAAAAAATCAGTGGTGTAGGGGAAGGGAGGAAGAAGGGACCAAGAAGAGACGAACAGGTCCCTGGAGGCTAAATGAACCACCTGTTCTGTTTCAGGAGTTCATGTAGTACAGCCATGGATTTGGGGCTGTGTAACTACCTCCCATGCAGCATTATGGCCGAGAACACGTGCCCTGGAGCTCAAGTGCCTGCTTCCAATGGAGAATGACTAGCAGTGTGAACTTAGGCAAATAAGTGTATGTCTCCGGACCTCAGCATTTCCATCTGTGAAATGGGACTACCACAGCACTTCGTCAGAGAACATTTGTGAGCATTACATGAGTTCAGGTGTGTAAGGGGCTTAGAACGGTGCCCGGTGCACAGACAGTCCTAACTAAATGGCTAGCAGCGACCATCACGGAGCCTGATGCAGGAATCAATAGCTATAATGGTTCTCATTGATTGAGCATCTTGTTATCTGACAACAATCTGCTTCTTGCTTTGCCTTCATTAGCTCATTTAATACCTGCAAACACCGTATAGGGTAATCACCCGCTGTCGCACCCAGGCTTGTTTCTTAGGCTAGTAGGTGGCTTTGTCTCTTCAACCCTGGTTCCCTCATCTACAGTCAAGAACAACAGAACCTCCCTCATAGGGGTAGTTGAGAGAATTAAAGGAAGGTATGTTTGAAAGCACGTAGCCCAGTGCCCGACATGAAGATCAGTTGTTGTTGTTGCTGTTCTTCTTCTTCATCATCATCATCATCAAATTGAGTCTATCAAAATAAGCAAGTGATAAATCATAAAATTTCCATGAAATTAAAATGGCGTCATGGAGGCCACACTCAGTACTAGGATTAGAGCCGAGCACAAAGCTAAACTCAGCCCTGAGCCTACCACCTTCCCCTTGTCATTTACAGCCAGCAGACTCAGCCCGGGACAGCCAGCCTGAGCACAGGGTCCAGAAAAATCCCTGGGCCTCCTGTGATTCCTTGGAGTGTCTTCAGTGCACCCTTGAACGTCACTGAGTCCTTGTTCCGCCAGGCTCGAAGAGGGACCCCTGAATGCACAGGGCACTGCTACACTATGCTTCCCTTTCCAAAGCATCCATCACCTGATCATTGCTTGGCGAATCAGGCAGCACGAAGGCATGCCTGTCTCGTTCACTGCTCTACCCCCATGCTTCCGCTGACACACAGTAGGTCCTCATTAAGTGCTCATTATTGTGGAAGGGTGTGGGAAGAATGCCTTTGGAATAACATCATCAGTAAGAGACTTCATGTGAACATGCACGCTCACACAGGCTCCATTTCTTGGTTCCCATCACACGCCAGCTGGGCCCCTAACACCTCAATTTCTTCTGCTTAGAAAAATGTTCGAAGGCGTTCCCACCCCTCCCGCGGCTCCCCATTCTGACTTACGCTGGGTAAGCAACTTCAGATTGCTGAACAGCAACACACAACACAGCTGGGTGAGAATTCCTGTGTCCTGAAATTCCTGGAAAACGGTGATGCATGGCAAGCATTCGGAGAACGGACACAGCACCACCCCCAGCCCCAGAGCATCAGAGACAGGAGGAAGGCAGCAATCAGACAACTAGAACGGAGCCTCAGTTTCCTTAAGGAATGATTTCGCTTCCTTTCCAAACACCCCACCCCTGGCAGAGGTAGAGAAGCCACAAGTGAATTAATTACCAGCATTTACATCACTGGCTGCCGAGCCAGGGGCTTCCAAAGCCCCCATCGTGGGGGATCTTGCTCTTTCAGCTTCCAGGGACCAGACTTAGAGGATCTCTCACTCAATCCCAGGAGAAGGTGTGTGGCTTTGAACTGAGCACCACTGTCGGTGTCGTCTAGAGCTTGAAGTCCAACTCCAAGAAAAACGTGGAAAAGGCATTTCATGTGTAACTCGCATGGTCTCAAATGCAGAGCACAAATAAGAATGCCAACTGGCTGATCTTGGGCAAGTCACTTCTTTTTCTTTGGGTCTGTTTCTTTCAGATCTTTGAATTGTTGATTCCCATGGGATTCTGATGTTCTGGGAGCCAAAAAGTCCATCATGAGCAGAACATCCAAAACCCTCTGTTTCATCATCTCTACAGGAGACCTCACTTTCTGTTTGTAGAAATTTTCTTTTTTTTTTTTTTTTTTTTTTTTTAAAGTTTTTTTTTTTTTTTTNGAGATAGAGACAGCCAGTGAGAGAGGGAACACAAGCAGGGGGAGTGGGAGAGGAAGAAGCAGGCTCATAGCAGAGGAGCCTGATGGGGCTCGATCCCGCAACGCCGGGATCACGCCCTGAGCCGAAGGCAGATGCTTAACCGCTGTGCCACCCAGGCGCCCCTGTTTGTAGAAATTTTCTTAAATGAACAGCACACTACATTGAAGGTAGAAGAAAAGCCAATGTGAATAGTCTTTGAAACTAAACTATGCAATCTTGCGATGCTGTTCTATTATGTTCAAATGGGTGCCCCAACTTCCACCAAGTTATTTATTGACCAGTGAAGAATTTTAAGGAACTTTCCTTTATTCCTAGTTTCCTTCTACATCTCCGGTCATCCACTTTCATCGAGCTCAGAGATTCCTTTTTTCTTACTATCTAAATATTAAGGTTCCCGAAGGTTCTGCACCTTCTTCACCTCTCAATTATATTCTTTGCCTAGAGAACCTCATCCATGTGCAAGCCTTCCCTCACCCGCACAACAACCCTGATGTCTGTCCCAACCCCATCCTCCCCCCAGCACCACCATTGCCCCCACCTGTCTCTGCACATCTCCTTGCAAGCATGTTACAGAGTCAAAAGAGAAGATGGGGTGTGGACAAACCAAAATTGATTATTATCTCTCTCTTGCCTTTGCTCCAGATCTGTTCCTCCCACTGACATTTCTGCCCTAGTTATACCTACAACCAGTAGGGCATGTCATTGAAGTTCCTCCTTTCCCTTTTCAAGAATAATTGAGGGACACCTGGGGGGGCTCAGTTGGTTAAGCGTCTGCCTTCCACTTAGGTCATGATTCCAGGGTCCTGAGTAACTATAATCAACTAAAGAGAGATCAAGACCCGCGTTGGGCTCCCTGCTCAGTGGGAAGTCTTCCTCTCCCTCGCCCTTTGCCCCTCCCCCCACTGTGTTCTCACTTGCTCTGCTCTTTGTCTCAAATAAAAACTTTTTGTAAAAAAAAAAAAAGTAATTGATACTAATTAGTAATAATGGCTAATAGTCACTGAATGCTTACTGTGTGCCATGTATTGTTCTAAGCATTCTAAGTGTGCTATCTCATTTAAACTTTATAGAAATCCTAAATGGTGGGCACTGTTATTACACCCATTTCACAATGGAGAAGTTGTCCTTTGTCCAAGTTTGCACAGATAGTATGTGGCAGAGCCAAGCAGCCCGAGTCCAACAACACTCAAAGTCACTTCCTCGCAAATTATTAACTTCCTCTCCTTAACATCTCTGCAGTTGACCTTTCTTCCATCCCTACTCCTCCTGTACAGGCTCTCTGTCAACAAAACCACCCAATAGCCTCCACCTGGCCTTCCTGCTTTCAGCCTTCCAATCACCAGCCAATCCATCATGTAAACTGCCCCTAGAGCCATCTCCTTAAAATTATCTGTTATTACTCACTTGAAAAACGTCCAATAGCCCCCAACTGCAGGAAAAAATAATGTTCCAAACCCTCACAAAGCACCAAGACCCATCCTGCCTAACTCCCCTTAGTATTTTCCCATTGGCCTCAATCCTTCAATCCAGCCGCATTTACTACTGCAAACTACTGGTTCACAAGGCTGCCCTGAAACGCCCTTCTCCCCCCACCCAGTCTACCAAACAAATCTTCCAAGTCCAAGTGTGAAATGTCCTCCCACCCCAAACAGGGTGCGACCCTCCCTTTTGAGCTACTCTCCTTACATTCTACCTCGTACTTCAGCAGCTCTAATGCGTGCTGTACCTCCTGGCTTGACAGATTCCTAACTGGACCACAAGCTCCAGTTGGGCAGGGAACTCGCCGATACATAACAAATACTCCCTCCATGGATGTCAGAAGAGTTTACTTATTCCAGTAAACAAATGACCGTTGTAAATGCTTGAAGATACCTCAAAGACTGTTCTCTTCCACACCCCAAAATTGTCCCTGCAGATGCATGATTTTATGGTGAAAGGAGCTCTGAGATAGTATTAGTAATTCCAAACAGTGAGGGCTCTGAAGGAGGGAGGCAGGACCAGAGTGTGTTGCCATGGGGCCCTCCAAAACCTGCTGGCCAGGTCAACCAAGACCACCACACACAGGGCTGAAGACAGAGAAGAGTCCGATACACATGCCACCGGCACCAGCCTCCACCTGAAAGCTGCAAGCCCCCGGGGGGGTGAGGAATTGTAACAGGAGACCAAGAGCAACTCTAATCAACTAAAGAGAGATCAACGTAAACCTGAGTATTAATCGGTGGCCTCCAAACCTTTCTAAACAAACTCCCTATTAGAAAAAATAATTTTAGTGTCTTCTTCCAAAAGATGTGTATTTATTTACAAATAATTTGCGAATAAGTTAGCTATACATTTCATTATTTCTTTCCCATATCCCCAAAGAACGGTCTTTCATGTGCCCCATTTTTAAGGCCAGTGACCTCGAGTGTCATCTTCCCACCCCCACCCCCTGAAAGCCAGAGGATGAACATGATCAAACACAAGGGCAGTCCTGGAGGCTGAGATCCCCAGAAGCATGGTGTCCTTGGTCTGAAGGCCCATATGTATAGCAGCACACGCTGACAGCTATCACTCCAGCACCCGCTGCACCCCCTCCGGGGATGGAGGGACGCATGGTCCAACAGCTCTAGGATTAGTATCCTTTCTCTGTAGCTCTGATCTCTCAACCCTCCCGCTCAGTGTCTACTCCCTCCTCTTCATGGCAGCTCTTCTGATATCCGAGGACAATTATCCTGTCCCCAGTGAGCCTCGTCTTCTCCAGGGAATCCACACAAGCTAATGGGGCCTTTCCATCTCCACTGACAACCACATGTCTGCCTCAAACAGCCACTGCACAAGCATTTACATGGTCCCAGGCTGGCTGCTGCCTGTAATTGTTACAGGAAACCATTGGTTTGTAAACAAACAAGAAGTCTTTCCAGTCTGTCTTCAACTAGATCAAATCAGGTAGACTGTGTATGTGCTTGGCACAAATTCAATGAAAACTGCCCCACAGTACACATGCCACTTTTTCCATTAAAAGAGAGAAAGTGTTTCCAGTGGTGGCCCATGCCACTGCAGTCCAAGTCATATCTGACACACTGGTTAAATTATTAAACAGATATTACTAAACTTACATTGCTAGGAACCTGCGTCCATGCATCAGATGTGTTAGTGAGCATGTGACACATATGTATGCGTATAAAACCTGAAAGCACTCGCACACACTCATATAATGTGCTCTATTAATGCAACATTTATTGAGCACCTGCTGTTTGTCACATACGGGAAACATGCAGTTTAGCACACAAGCCCGTATGTGAAGTAATTAACAAAGGGAAACAGTATTCCCTTAGTTTCTGGTCTCAGAGTTCTCAAAGAGAGTACCTCCTTACATACACTCCTGCAACAAGAATCAGGAAACTCAGCTGAGTTACTGCAACTTGCATTAAGAATATGAAAGGCAGGGGCGCCTGGGTGGCATAGCGGTTAAGCGTCTGCCTTCGGCTCAGGGCGTGATCCTGGCGTTGCGGGATCGAGCCCCACATCAGGCTCCTCTGCCTATGAGCCTGCTTCTTCCTCTCCCACTCCCCTGCTTGTGTTCCCTCTCTCGCTGGCTGTCTATCTCTGTCGAATGAATAAATAAAATCTTAAAAAAAAAAAAAAGAATATGAAAGGCAAAGGGAGCAAAAGGACACATGAAAACATAATCGCTTCTCGGCCTTTTGGCTAAGATCAAGTGTAGGACACATGAAAACATAGCCACGGGTTATATATTCTACATGGGGGAGAACCGACCCCAACCTGCATGAACACAAGGCTGAACACTCCAGGAGGAGCAAACTGCAAAGTTCCTACAGCCACTACACTCAACCATCTGCCACGTAGCAGTTCTTACATGACTATGTGAGAGGGCCATGCCCACTTCCCAGCACATGCGTGTGGTCCATGAAGCCTGGGGGGACAATGAGACCATGGAATAGAAGCCTGTGACTCTGGGTACGTTTCAAGCTTAGATTCAAAACGATGTCTGTGGGCTTTGCTCTTAAAAGTAAACTATTTTATGTTCTCTCTCGCTCTAAAAAAATAAATAAATAAACTATTTTAGGGGCGCCTGGGTGGTTCAATTGGTTAAGTTTCCAACTCTTGATTTTGGCTCAGGTCATGATCTCAGGATCGTGAGATCGAGCCCCACATCAGACTCACGCTGGGTGTGGAGCCTGCTTAAGATTCTCTCTCCCTCTCCTTTTGCCCCTCCCCCAACCCCACGTGCTTTCTCTCAAAAAAAATAAATTTTTTAAAAAAGTAAACTATTTTAAATCACCAAATTATGAGATGAGTTCTCCTTTCTTTGCCGCAGTGTCAGTAAAATGACTATCAGCGAGGAGGTGGCTGGGCGCCAAGATAGCTTCACCCCCTTTAGGGTGCAGAGAGTTTGTTTGGCAGGTTTCCAGTCAATGTCAATGTGGGAGCAACATCTTCCAGCTCTCCCTAATCCCACTCCCTAGGAGACTTCTGCCCAACAGGGCCAAAAACATGGGTTACCCAGGGCAACCTGGCGGGATGGAAGCATTTTTGGATAAGGGCATTTGCTTCGGGGCCAGTTTCCAGGAGCAGCTACTCAATCCTGCTTCACCTCATGACCTTACCTTTTTCTTTAAAACTATCCTGTTAAAATTTTTAGCAAAACCTTGAAGTCCGTTGGGTTGTCCAACCTGGATGCCAGGATAGGCTTGTTAAGCTAGTCTAATCCAATTCCACTTTATGCTACTCCATGGCATTCTAGAACTTCTCATCTTATTATCGAGCTATTAGAGATTTCCGGGAGGGTCCAGGGGAGGGGGTCCCTGGAAAATCAGAGATGCTGCAAAGCTAGCTGGGTATGGAGGAAGATGGGGCATCTTAGGGGGATGAAATGAGGCACAGACAATAGAGCCAGAGATGGGGCCAACCATGACACTTTCAGAGGGCAAGCTCCCTAGGAACAAAATGACTGGAGCGTGAATCACCTGCTTACCTCAGAGTCTCTTCCCACATCAATCCCTCCTACATTGTTTAAGATTAATCACAAGCAGTTAATTCTAAATAACTCAGTGGTGTGTGTACCACCAGTGCCTATTAGAGAATCCCTTATGAATTTTTCTTGACACGAGTTAATTCTTGCAAAGCATCATCCAGAAATGTTATGACCCACCCATCCCCTCACCCACATGGCCCGTTGCAAAGGTCAGACTGCTTTAATTAGAATGGGGACCAGTGAGGAAGTGGCTAGAAGCCGACTGCAGCCCCATGGAGGAAGAGCTGGCTCCCTGATCCTCAGCAGTGACCAGAGATACGTTAGGCTGCCCTGAGAAGCACTGAGCCCCGGCCGTCACTGCAGTTGACGAGGGTTATTTTGGAGAAGAGGAGGAATGTCTTACACAGTGGAGAAGAGGATGGGAAAAGAGTAGTTGGACCCAATGACACTTAAAATCCCCTCCAAAATTATCATTCCATGATTCTTGACAATGTATTCTTGACAATGCACTTGGTTTCCAGTGCATTACACAGGCCAAGCCATGACAGAGGGCAATGCAAATGTCTTACTGTCCTCCACATGGGTCATGGGATCTGTGCTTCATCCCTCACAGAATATTTCTTCTCCAGCACCAGAGTCTCCTCAGATTTCCGTGTGGCTCCTCAAAAGTGAGAAGGGCCTCCCAGCACATCGCCTCAGCCTGAACTCCACCCTTGCCTTTCCTGACCTAGACGCAGAAGGTATACTAGGTGACGATTAGTCTTCCAGGAATCCCATGGGTGAGAGGCTTAACAGCCTTTAAACCCACCCTTCCCCATTCCTTTAGCTGTCCAAGGCTAACCATGCAAGAGACAGGACCCCTTCCGGAAAGGGAAGAAGCCTGAGGGAATGAGGAGGAAGGAAAAAATCATGAGAGTCTGACGAGCTCCCTGCCTTGCCAGCCCTGTTCCACTGTTTGGATCGCAGACACGTGATGTCAGCCCGGCTGGTCCCTCCTCGCGAGGGTGGGTATCGTTTTTATTTTAAAGTAACTTATTAACTAAAGAGGCTCTACACTCTCTCACTGTACTTTGTCTATTCTCCAGGGGCTGCAGACGGCACATTCCCAATAACACCTGGAGGAGGCATTACAGAATTGTCTGGAACGCACGACCTGAGAGAGCGAAGACACCAGCGTTAGCACTGCTGACAACCATGGGACTATTGAAACTCTGTCTTCTAAGAACCTTGCACCTGCAAACAAAACCACTTCAGGAGAACCAAACTGGCAGACAAGGGGCAAAAATGTCAGGAGAAGATCCGATGCATAGAGTCTCATGAGAAACTTGAAGGAAAAGCTCCTCAGAATCACCTTAGGTACAAAGACACTTCAGTAAGAGCCTCTGTAAAACTAAAAGGATCCTAAATGCATTTTGTAGCCTAAACAGGGACTTTCCCATTGCCCCACGTTCCTGCCTTTCTTTCATTTCCACCCTCTCGAGGTCCTCGCGTACCCTCGCAAAGTACAGCATTCCCCCCCGCCCCCCGCAAAAGAGCTGATACGTTCACAGTTTCTAGGACCACATGCAAAGTACGTTTTATCACAGAGCAGAGCTGGGCGGTTTGACTGGATGACTGGGAGATCAACTTGTTTTTAAAAGCTTGCTAGTACTGCTTCCTGAGTTAAAAAAAATTTTTTTTAATTGGAAAATACATTATTTAGGAACATTGTGGACAGCGGTGGAGGTCTGAGAGCAGATATAGATGATGACACAGTTAAAGGGGGCCCCGTATTGCTTTTAAATAGGTCACCCAAAGACATCAATTTCTGGAGAACAACAGCAGTAATGACAACCCACTGGCGCTGTCAGTTTCCAAATAGATCACGGAGACAGGCCTACAGAGCCATGCTTTGTCCCTCTCCTCTGTCAGCCACAGCCTGCCACCTGTAACACAGCCCCCCAGCGAGCCGCAGGGAACCAAACATCCCAACTTCAGCGGGAAAAGCTCAGGAGGGCGATGGGGGTTCCCCCTCTTCCGACACGCCAGCATGTTCCTCTGCATTGACAGCAAACATTTCCAAACACGTCCTCTCTACGCACTGGATATCCTAGACGCCTCCCCCTGCCTTCCCACACGATATTCCTAGATGCCCTTCATCCTCCACGCTCCCTCTCCACGGCTCTTCCTGCCCTGTTGGTTATGAAATGAAGGAAAATGTGTCCGTGATGAAGGGTCATAGGTCACTGGGGACTCACAGGTACACCCAGAGCAACATTGCTGTCACTGGGCAGCAACAAGTCTGAACAGAGACGGAGCCACAGCAGTGGGGTTGGAAGCTTATGATAATGGGGATTCCTTAAGAAAAAAAAAAATCACGAATACAAAATTCAGTATGGCACCTTGGAAGGGACCACGTAAGTGAGGATGTATGAAAGGTCTTATTTTGTGGTGAGTCCGCCTCTGTAATTGGTCTCCCGTCCCCCACACGCAAAGGAAAAGAGAAAAACTCAGAGAAAGAGAGTTTGGTTTTGTTGCTGTGAAGACACTCAGAAGGCAGCAGCAGAGCAAGAAGGAGTCTGACAGTGTAATCCAGGGGCTCCATCTTTTACCGCCAACCCTGGATGGGGTGCTGCGCGATTCCTGGTACTTGGGAAACCAAAGGTTAGGTCTGAAGAGGTCATGCCATCCAGCGACGCTCCATCCGGTGTAGTGCAGTGCGGGGTGCTCTGAGGGCCTCAGGGCTCGTGGGTCCAATCCCCGGTCACTTCACTTCAAACCAGCGTCTTGAGAGTGGGAATCAACCACTCAGAGACATTCATTTCATTCTCTCGCATTTTCTCATATTCTCTCTTTTTGTTTGCCTGGGAGGAGCAAGGCTCCCGGGACTGACCAAGCTGATAACCTCCTACACCAGGAGTTTGACATTTTGCTTATCACCAGCATCCAGGGAGGCAACGCTCCATTTCACGATCCAGACACAGGCCATTTGTGTTAATGAAGGGAGGCGAGGAGCAGAAATAAAATGCCATGTTGAGGATCTGGGTTCCCAGGTCTCAGAGACACCGGCCAAACAGGCAGGATCCAAGCTTGCCCTCGTACCCACAACAAGTTCACTGGCACCTCAGGTCTGAGTCCCCTCACCTATTCAGTGGATGATAAAGGCTGCCGGACCTGCCTCATTGGGTTGCTCTGGGGGCCAGAACACCACACGTTTGCAAAGAGGTCCGAATACAGTCCAACAGGCACAACCATTATCAGTGTCCCAGTGCTCTTTGGCAGGGGCAAAATGGCAACAAAACTGGATTCCCCTCCTTTTATCTCTGCCATTTCTCAAACTGCGGTGAAGGAAAATGGCGGAGGCGGGGTACTCACAGGGAAGCTCAAACACACAGTTCATTCTTACAAGCACCAGGAGACCAACAGCCCAGAGTCCGGACTTGTTCTTTTCCAAAGACTGTGTAGATGACTCTATACGTTTCAACTTATTTTGTGCTCTCAACAACTCCATGATGTAGGATTTCTTATCCCCGCTTTGCTGCAAGGCAGGGTGCTTTGGTCACCTGTGGGCTCTGAAGCCAGCTTGCCCGGATACAAGCCCCAGCTTTGCCTCTTATTAGCCGTGTGACCCTGGAGGAATTATTTAACTCTTGTCCTTCAGCTTCCTTGTCTACAAAATGAGAGTGTCGGTGTATTGAGTGGTTGTGAGTTTATGAGAGTTAATTCCTGGAAAGCAGTCAATATGGTACAGACATGGAACAAGTACTCCTTGAGTGTTAGCTGATGTTATTATTATTATTATTACTACTACTATTGATGAGACTACTGAAGTTTCTAAAACCTTCTCCAAAGACACACAACTTGCCGTGGACAAGCCCAGATTTAAGTCCAATCTATTTCACTCTAAAAGCCATGCCCTTAACACCCACACTAAACCTTGTTCAAGTTCCAGATTTCTCTGCTCCTTATTTTCCTCGTCTGTAAAATGGCGCTAGTGAATGGTATCAACCACACAGGAGTGCCTTGAAGATTAGATGAGACGATGTATATAAAGCACCCAGACTGTCAGGCACATGGTGGCACTCAGTAATAGTAATACTAACATCATTATTATTTTTAGCCAAGAAAGGGTACCTGACCCTCACAGCCCTGCCCCAAAGCCTCTCACGCCAGCTCTACCTCTGGGCCTGTCGCACAGGACACACACTGCAGGACAATAGGAGTCATCGGGGAGGGCATGTCAGTCCTACCCTCCAAGCACAGCCCCTGGCCCATCTCTTCTGTCCTGTGAAGGGGGCAGAGGACCCAGCCGATGGGCAGCTGCCCCAGGAACTGGAAACCATCTTTCCCAGGCAGCCTGCAAGGGGAGATAGGGGCCATGAAGATAATTAGCCCCCAGTGCCGGGCCTTTGGTGTCTCATTACCAAATGCAAATGCAAGCTCATGTGCCACTCCAAGGCTCTTGGCAAAATGCCTGCGTGACCCTCAACCCTGCTGAATTCAGACGAAGCATTTACCCGGCGTGCACCCCCTTTGCAGCCTGCAGCTGGTGTGCGGACTGCGCAAGGAGAAAGAAGACTGTTCCCACCCCCACTGAAGGGGGAACAAGGGAAAGGGGTCTTATTTCTTTAAAGGAGGCAGAGATGCTACTGGGGAGGGGGGGCATAAAAAAATTGCTTTTCCCTCGGCAGTTAAAAGAGGGATAATTGGTGCAAGTGGCGGGCGGCCGCTATGCCATTTAGCATACAGCATACCCACGAAATCTCACTTGGTAATCAGGAGAAGAGGAGGAAAAAGGAGCAATCAGACCCCTATTCAAGCTCCGTTTAGCGACAGCCCCTGCTGGCTCGCTGGGCTGGTCCCACCTAACGCCTGAAGGCTGGGTGGGAATCAAGTCTCAGAAGCCACAGTTCTCTTTTGTACATGTTGTAAGACCTCCCTTCTGTGCCACGGTCTCCACACCAAGGAGAAGGATTCTGCAAGGAGACAGTCTTTACTCTCTGATTACTCACCGCTCCCCTCAGCCCCCACCCCCAGGCCAGAGAGGGGTGACACAGGTTAGGAACAACAATGCCATGTTACAATTCTGGCAGGAAGTGCACTGGGAGGGGAGGAGAGATGTTTATGTTCTTACACAAATGCCCAGAACAGAGGGATCAGCTGGGGCCAGCATCCTTTGTTTTTGGCCCATGGTAAATGCTCAGAGGCAAGCAATCTCTTGGTATACCATTCCATCCCAGTTCTGGCTTTGATAAATGGGAGATGAGTCACAAAATTCTTAATAAAAAGAAAAGTAATTGAAACTCACTTTCAGGAAGGCATACCAAGTCCACACAGCGGTGTTGAGCCATCAATCCAACCAACCTGGGTAGGGTATCAGTTTCGGACAGCAGGAGGGATGGGAAAGGGAGGCCCTTGGGTACCACTCGACAATGTGCTTGTAATAAGGCTTGGAAGCCCTACCACTGACACCCACCCCTATTCCTCGCTGTGAAATCGAAACACCTGAAAACTTCAGAGCTGAGACTCAAGACAGCAGCTTCTGGTCTGGGCACCTGCCCAAGGCAGCAGGAAGAAATAGCAGACAATGAACTTTTTTTTTTTTCCCCAAGTGAATAAGACCTCATGAATCTTCACTGAATGAACCTAAAAATGTGGACACACAAGTGGTATGTGACATAAGCTGGCCCACGTAATGAGACTTGGAAGGAGAAATCAACATGTGATGCCTTCTCCATTTTTTAATGGCCCTACCCCACCGGCAACAGGCTGAAATCACACTAAATGAGCTCTTCAGTAAGCCTGGTCCCAAAACGTACACACCTTGGAAGTGAATCAATTCTTCCTGACCGTTAAGGCTGTTAAGAAATTCAATGCATGCACATTCATAACTAAGAATGGTTTAAAAATAAACACTCAATTTTAAACTCATTTCAAGGTAATAATAAACTCTCAATGACCCATGCGGGGATGGTTCTCTAGGGGGAGCTCAGGAAACCTCTTCAATTGCCCAGCGAACTCCCAGGCTACCCATAACGGGACAGACGGGGCTAGACCAAAACCAGTGAATACGCTGTGCGGTAGCCCGACTATCTTCCGCGACAGGTATGCATAATTTTAAAATCATTTTGAACTATCTGTCCTTCTTCTGTCCTCCAAGACCCTTACTAAAAAGGCAAGATTAAACGTCAACATGAACAAGTCTGAAGTTGAGCACCAAAACATTTTATTTATAAACCTAACACCTAGAAGTAAAACTCTGGGACCTCTTCTCCATCACATGCTAGAATGTTCAATGTGACCGTTAATTAGGTTGGGAGTCTTGGAATGAAGTTTTCTCAAGCAGGCTGTGTGGAGTTCAGCCTGCAGCCAGAGAGAGTGACATTTCACCACATGACAGAAGACACTGAGTCCATGACCTCTGACCCTCCAGGCCCAACTTGCTCATGACAGCTATCTCCGGTGTCTTGTGGGTCTTCCCTAGAGAAACACCCACTGGGGGATCAAAACAGCCCAAAGCACATAAAAGAGATGGGCCCATCTGTGCATTCTTCCCAGGGTGCAGCGTGGAGACATTTTGGAGCCATCAGGGCATGGAGAGCCAGACAGGCCAAGCAAACATCAATGCCGCGGGCATGCTAGCAGCTAATGGACCAGAGAGAGCGCCTCCAATAGGCCCCAACCACATCCATCTAAAGCTGCAGGAGCCCTCCCAGCTCTTCCTGCTCCTGAACTGCTAAAGCAGGAACTACAGAACGGATCTTCCAACCTGGGTACAAGCCCTCACACGATCACATGTCAAGGCCTCTCCTACAAATGGGGACAATCAGATGCCTGGTCCACAGGACCCACCGCTGGGAATAAGTACCTGGCTTTCAGGCCTATGACATGTGTAGTTGAAAGGGGGCAGGGTGGGCAATGGCTGCACCCTCACTACCCACTTCACCACATCATCTTTAGGAAAATGGGAGGCTGTTTATTTAGGTTATTTATTTAGGCTATGCACATCTGCTTGACCCTTAGCAGCTGCTGTAATTTCTTCCCCTTAATATTTTACAGGTGAGGATCCTCCCTCACCCCCCCCCACTTACTATCTAAGAGTTAACTACGTGTGGAGAGAGAGATCTTTTCTAAAAGCCTGCGATGTGATTTTTGTCATTGGTTAGACATGAATGATGACAATTACCAGGATCAACAGGCTGCAAGTTATCAACAGTGAATTCTGCTACATCCCCCACCGCCCACACTCCCCTCAACCTTTGCACTGTTCTGTTCCAAGCCAACCAAGTGTTACTGTTCCTACAGAGTTCATTTACTCTATTTATGTATCAGGAGACTAAATGAGCTGTGCTGTGTGTTTGCCTTCTTCAGATGGAAGTATCAATCCACAGCCCCTAGACGATCTGAACCCTGCAGAAAGAACTATTATTAAAAAATCCATGTTGTATTTCGCTATTTAAAAAATTGACTGCCTACAATCTCCTCTAAAGAAATGTCGCTGGAGACCTGAAACATACACAGACACACAGACACACACACACATACCCCCCAAAAGAGAGAGAAGACAAATTGTACACATATACAGCATAGAGATTCTTCCTGGAGAAAAGTGCTGATCCAGACCTGCCCAGAGGAAATGAGTTCTTTTTAAACACAAAAAATGCAATCAGGGATAATCAGCAAGTTAACAACACACTTGCAAACACCCTAGTCCCTAGAAAGGAAGAATGCCAGCTTTCAATCCAAGTTCTGAGAACAGAACAGATCCTTTGGGCGAATGAGAAAACAAGTGATCATGTCAGCGTCTTCAGGCAGAACTTTCTCCAAAGCCAAGAAGCTTTGGAACAGCAGTCAGCTCCAGAAGGCACCTGCTTGTAAGAAGTGCTTCAATAACCACATTCCCAAAGTGGCTTTGTGGATTGGGGTTGCCTCGGCTCCTCTTCCCCATCCGCTTTTCCAGTGGGCTCCATGGGAGAAAAAGAAGCCAAAAAAAGGTGGCATCATGTCTTGAATCTCCCTCTCCTGCAGCCCACCCACGGGAAGGGAGACGCAACGCCTAGAGCAGCCCAGCTAAGGAAAGCGGCCACAGAGACCTGGGGAGGGCTTCCGCAGAAGCCCCTACGTGACCTACAAAGGGGCCTTCAATAAGACCCATCAAGGTGTCCTAGTCACCAGCTTGAACCACCTGTGAAATAAACTTTGCTTTGATTAAAAAAAATTTTAATAGTTGTGGCTAAAGTTCACATCAATTAAAACCTGCTTTAGGCTGGCTGGGCTGCTGTAGGACAGTTTCAGGAACCCTTGAAGACGCTCTTTTTAATTACAAACCGCAAGGCAGGGGCCGCACCGGAAGGAAGAAATCCTGGGAGTCAGTGCTGAGCCACTCATCTGCCCCACCTACCTGACCTCCCCCATCCTACTGCTTCCCAATCTTGGCTGCACAACGGAATTACCCGAGGAATTTTAAAAAGGTGCTTGGGGGGCACCTGGGTAGCACAGCGGTTAGGCGTCTGCCTTCGGCTCAGGGCGTGATCCCGGCGTTATGGGATCGAGCCCCACATCAGGCTCCTCCACTATGAGCCTGCTTCTTCCTCTCCCACTCCCCTTGCTTGTGGTCCTTCTCTCGCTGGCTGTCTCTGTCTCAGTCGAATAAATAAATAAAATCTTTAAAAAATAAGTAAATAAATAAAAAAGGTGCTTGGATCCCACCCCCCCCCCAAAACGCTGATTGAATGGGTCCAGAGGGTGGCCCGAGAGTTGTTAAACTCCCCTAAGTGATCCTAACATGTGCCGCCAAGGTTGAGAACCACTGTTCTGCCCTAGACCGTCCCACCACCTCCACGGAGAGAGACATTTCTAGAAGAATCCAGGACTTGACACCAAAAGAATAGGAGAAAAGAGACCTTCCTTACCTCTTCCTCATCCCAGCCTCCCAGCACACATACCCCTGTGGTCAGTTCTCATGTTCTTCGTCATGTCAACACTTCCTTCTGCTCAAAGCTAGGCCTTCAGTGAGTCTTGGAGTCCAGGAATCTGGATTTTAAGTATTTGTCAAAGTAGAGTCTGGATCACTTCTCTCACATACAATCCCAAACAGTCAGAATTCAGTGAATGAGGTGAGGACAGTCTAAGTCTTTAGGCCTGAGTTCCCCCTTCCCTTTCCCTGGGAAGCAGTAGTTGAACTTGGGAGGCTCTCCAAGGTTACGCGGAGTATGGCTAGCTCCCTCAGGCACTTGGCTGGACAAGGGTCCTGTCAGTCTCTGTGCTTTCCTGTACCATTCTCAGTACGGGGACAGGTGAAGGGAGGACAGGAAAGAAGAACCTCATGTGAAAAATCCTGCTGCTAGAATGAGGTGGTGAGGAGGCCCATCGCCATTCGCTTCATTCACCCTCCAGATGCTTCCCTCAAAGACTGGGGAGGGGGAGCAAGTGGAAGGGCTAGGATGACGGCAGGCCAAGCATAGCCTGTGAGCCATCCACCCTCATTCTCCTTTGCATGGGCATTCTTCATCCTGGGGGTTAAGGAGGGACTGATGGGGAAACTCCCACCCGTCCTAAGGGACCAACTCTCCAGGGACCAGGAGGGACAGAGATAGCCACTTTGCCCATTTTTACTGGACTTCTTGCTCTGTGCTAACCCTGCTGAGCTATGCTCCAATGGAAGGAGCTGGGCTGGGCCGCACATCCTGCAGTCTGCTCCATCTCGCCCTTTGAGTAAGGAGCCCGTGACTGAGCAGCCAGGACCCTCTTCTTGCTGAGATCTGGTGGGTTTTCCATGGACAGCCATCAAAGGACTTCCACCCCCTCCTCAGGGAAAGGGACCCGATCATCTAACACGTAACTAAAGGTGGCCCTCAATGACAGTGTTGGTTTCTATCAAGGGTCTCAGGCCTCACCCAACCCAGTGGGTGGGTCTCCAGTAAGAGAGGGCTAGGGAAGAAGGTCTTACCTTCCGAGCAGAGCTTGCCTCCATAGCCGGTGGTGGAACAGTCACAGGTGGGGTGGCCATCCAGGAGAAAGCAGATCCCCCCATTTTCGCAGGGACGCTCACCGCAGGGCCCCTCGGCGTCCAACTGGACTCCCTGGCTCCCCAGAAGCCGAGGCTCTGAGTTGCCATACTTGAGATCCAGGATTAATCCTCTGAAGCCGGGCATGGCCTGTACTCCATCAAGGGTCAGGGCAGAAGGTCGTATGTCCGCGGGGACTCCGCCAAGGAACAAGTCACTGACCACATCCATGTAGGGCCGCTGAGGCTGCAGCTCGCCCGCCTGGCCCTCGCCGTCCAGCACCAGCACCGTGCGCAGGCGGTTGCGGCTCACCATGAGGAAGTGCCAGCTGCTGTCATTCACCTGCTTGTCGGACAGCACGGCGGTCTCCGCACAGTCCATGCTGAAGCGGAGCTGCACGCGGCCGTCCACCAGGGAAAGGCAGAGGAAGTCGCAGACGCCGCCGTCGTCCAGGTAAAGGAGCAGCCCCGTGGACACGTTGGTCTTGAACTGGAAGCTCAGGTCGCTGCGCGTGCTGGCATCCCAGCGGAGGTAGCGGGCCCACTGGTTGGGGAGGCCCATGAACTCGAGGCCCAGGCAGAGCCCCAGCAGCGACCCCAGCAGGACGCTCACCTTCAGGGTGAAGAAAACCGAGTTGGCGGTGAAGCTCATCGTGGCAGCCAGGATGGAGCCCGGAGGAGCAGCGGGCGGGGGAACAGCCCTCGGGGGACAATCCCCCTTGGCGGCGGAAGGGAGAGAGGAAGAGGAGGCGGGCTGGGGGCACAGAGAGCACACGAGAGGAAGGAGGCGCACACACACCAATACCCAGAGGGTGAGGAAGAAGGAACGCGAACAAGACGGCCCCAGACGGGCACACGAGCAAGAGATTCAAGGAAGCGGCAGAGGAAGGAGGCGGGGCAGCAGAAGAGGAGGGAAGTCAGGTGGGAAAGTGGGGAACGGGAGTGAGGAGCAAAGTGTCCTTCTCCAAGAAAAGATCTCAGCTATCCATGTGGATCCGGAGGCCTTGATTCGAGGAGGAGAAGGTACACGGCGGGTGGAAGCCTTCAGCAATGCACTCCTCCCAACGGACCCCCAAACACCCCAGCCAGGGAGGCCGGGGAGAGGGCTGGGGTGGGGGTGCCGTGATGGAGGAGGCGTGAGTGGTGGTGAGGTGAGCCAGGTAAAGGGCAGAAACAGGCCAAGGACCAGCCCTGAAGTTTTACCTCCTAGCAGCAGGGGGCTGCAGGGAGCGGGGCAGCCCAAAGCTGAGTGCTCAGGCCGAGCAGGGCCCAGGGCAGAGCCGAAGCAGGTTCAGGCTTCATGGTGCGGGCCAGAGGCAGTCCTGCCCATAACCTGCCTCTCAGCACTCCAGAAAAAGACCTGCAGGGAGAAGGGGGGAGGCAGAAAGAAGAGAGAGATTAGGGCGGTGTCAGGAAAATATTACGCCTATTTCACAAATATTGATGACTTGCTGACTATGAGCCAGGTTGCTCTAGTGATTTCCACCGTGCCTGGTGCTTTAAATAGGAGAGAGGGCCCAAGTTCTTCCTGGGCTGTCGCAGGACCCTGAGCTCAGTGCCCAATGATGCACGTGGCTTTTCCATATGCAAAAATAGTATAGAACTCCCAAAGCCCTATCAGCACATTTTTACAGGATCCGTATCACGGGGTGACATAGCTAAAATTTATTTGTAAGGTAAGTGCTAACATTTTATACACTCAAATACACACATATAATTTTAACTATTTACCTACTAAAAGGCATGAAATGACATGGATTTCTTTTTAGATTTCCCTTTTTCAATTTGACAATCCGATGCCTGGGTGTAGGCAGTCTAAGACAAATTCCCACCTTTACGTTTTTGAAAGAAATATTTCTAAAAATCAGCAGAAATAAATTAGAAAGTGAGTAATGAGCAAAATAAGTCTCATCTCTTAATACATGTTGGTGAAAAGTTCTTATAGAAAAAAATGTGCTCTGAGACTTAAAGAAAAGCTGTGCCTGCATCCTAGTTCTTTTAGGTGGAACTTTGAGCCAACTTCTGAACCTGTTTGAGCTTCTATTCCCTCTTTGGTAAAGCAGAGGGAAGAAGTTTCTTTCTAAGGCTGGAGAGAGGAGACAATGAGATCATGCATGGGAAGATCCTAGCATGAGAGACTGTATGCATAGTAGGGGATCAATAAACGCTACATTCTTTACTTCTTATTTCTAGATTGAAAGGGGTGGGAAGAAGAGTCGCTTTGTGTCTGTGCATGTGTGAGTGTGTGGGTGTCTGCAGACCAGGGGCAGGATTAAAACCACAAGTACTTTTTTAAAAACTACAAAAACTGCAGAATGAACAACAAAGAAGGAATAGCACGAACCTAGAGCATATCACACATATTTTATACTGGTTGGAAAGGCACCAACACCCCGTCGAGGGGGTGAACTAGATGTTGACTCTAACAGACTCTGGCCCACGTAGCCAAGTGGAGACGTCTTTGTTCACATAAGAGCAATGAGTATAATTTCCGAAAGCTGTGCAAATGGCTGCTTATGAATGGACACTTTTGATAGTTCACCATAGTCTCTATTAGACCATTACTGTCCGCTATTTTTAGGATGATCGCATTCGCAAAACCAGCTATTACCCCTGCTTTGAAGAGGAAAATCTTCCTTAGCCAGGAACAAACGTCTATTCCCACTGAAAAAACAAATCCAATCAATAAGAGGTTGATTAAATCCAGCGCAAGGAAAGCCTTTCTTCTATAAAAGCAGTGGTTCCCAAAGTGTGGCAGGGTACCCCCCATCATGCAAAAGAAGCGTCACTGGAACACACGCAGCAGTCTGGAAGTGCCAAGTCATGTGGGTTTTGTCAGAGCCACCTGTTAAAACTTCAGAAATTTTTGAACTGGCTAAGGTCACTTTGGTAGCATGAAATCAACCACGCTAGGAGTATTTACACCATGGAAATAGTCAAATACTACAAATTTGAGTCTTTGAGAAAATGAGATTTAAGGAAAGCCTAAAAAGAGAGTGAGGGATTAGCCATGGGAAGAATGTCCAGAAGTAACAGCGCAAAGGCCTTGAGACTGGAGCAGGCTGGTACATGTGAAGAAGAGCAAGTAGGTTGGTGCCGTTGGAGTGAGCAGAAGACATGAAGCCAGAGGCAGATGATCAAGAGGCCAGGTGATGGGACATGACCCAGTCTCTGCGAATGTGATCATCGTATGAGGTGAAGTATGCCAACCAAGGAAAAAGGCAACATCCCAGGGGGAGACGAAACCCTGGTCTGAAAAGAGGACTCCTTCTGGTTTCAACTACAGCCACAGCCACATATTTCCTTAAATCAAATGCTTGAAAGGGGCCACTTTCAGGGAATGTGCTCAGAGGATAACAGCTCCTCTATTCCCTCCCCACATCATGCATTTTATTTACAGAAGTGGGGGGAGGGGGCAAGAAAAGAGGAGGCAAGGCAGGTATGAGCAGAAGGAACAAGCTTCTTATAGGGGAGGTACTCCAATCCTGTAATTATTAATGAGCCAAGAATATAAAAATCACGTGGCCATAATGGAGCCCAGAGTGTGTAAGCTCAAGAGGCTTGGGACAGTTTTCTCAGTGACACTACTCTGGCTGCTCCAGCTTTTGGGGGAGCTTCCCTCTCCACTCCCCGTCCTGCCAGTTTAGACCAACGAGTCTACTGACTGACAGGCAAGTCCCAGGCTCAGATGGCCAAAGCCAATGGAGCCCTCTGCGGGAGGAAAGGACGTAAAGATGAAGGGCCCAATATTATGGATGAGCAGGGATATGGGAAACGCTTGAAACTTCCAGACTGGTCTATACTGTCTATCAACTTACCTCTGAGCCTCTGAAAGTCACTTTTTTGTCTGAATAAATTAAATGACTTGCTCAACTCAATATGTTTATTGAGCCCTGATTCATTCGAGACACTGGTCTATCAAAGCAGAATAAGAAACCACTCTTGCCCTCAAAGGCTTCAAAAAATAGTGGGGTCAGGTGTGCTGCAGAGACACAAAGCACAGTGACAAAGAGCCTGGCTCTAGAAGCTTGATGGGGAGCTCCCTGTGGGCAGGGTATACTTCACCATGGTGCTTGCCACAGGGCCTTGGCACAGAGTGGGAGCTCAGGAAACATGTGTAGAGGACGGAAAGAGAAAACAGAAGCTGACAAGCATCCCCGTGGATCATCTGACTTCTGTTCCATGCAGTGGCCTCCACATCACCCCACTTTACACAACAACAGCAATCCTGAGCCCCCACACTTCTCTGGATGCCAACCTCAGATGACCCCAAAAGGCAAAGCAGCACATGCCTAGTGATCTGAGGAAACCCATGAATGAAGATCTAAGCTTCCCAGGGACACTCCCATCCAAGGAGGATCATGGGAATTTTCCCAGCATGTTCTGGGGTGACAGCTCCATCCGCCTGAGTCTCTCACGTCGGAGTCACAGTCCTGCCCTCCAGCCCAGACCAGCACTGGAGACACCGACGTTCTCCTGCCAACATCCAGAGCGATCAAAAAGGCTGGCTGAGGAAAACTTAAGTTTTCTTTCCCGCACGTGCCAGGCAGAATCTGATTTCAGGACTGGGAATATCAGAATTGGGTTGACAGACTTGACACCATATAGTCTGCCCTTCCATTGCTTTCTTGGATTGTGGACATGCTCATGGCCTCTGAGAAACTGCCAATACGGCCAAAAGCTAAAGATGACCTTACACTGAGTAGCACAGACCTTGAGCCACCTGCCCCAGCATTTCTTCTCCAGCCTTCTCTACCCTTCTAGCAGAGCTACACAAGGCTCAAGAAATGGGGAAAATGGGAGCAGAGAGCCCTCTCCACCCAGTCAGCCAGCTTCCACCCTCTCTTGAGCCATCGGATGGCCCAGGCAGCTGTAGGCGTACGGGTGGTTTGCCCCAGAGCCTGCAAGGAGGGCCGGGGCTGGCGCAGAAGCGCAATGTTCATCTGTTATGTGGGAATCTAGCAGGAAAGTGAGTGACATCATCTAATTGCCAACTAATTTACATAATTATCAAATGGCACACTTTTTATGTGGGGTTAACATCTTTGCAAATGTCTCACAATCCGGCTGCTCAGGAGACAGGGGGCCCCTCTCACAACTCTGACACACAGGCTATTTGCCATAGGCCTGGCTTGGAAGAGCTGGCTGCCATTTGCCCTTCCACCTGCTCTCTCCAGTTCCTCCACTCTCTTGAGACAGACTCAGGAGAAAGCGGGGTCTGTGTCTAGAATCAGGATGGGTATGTGAAGGCATGATGATAACTGTCCCCAAGCCCAGATCGGGCTTGCCATTTCTCCCTTTAGAAATTCTCATTCACTTCCCTCTTATTCCCTTCACCAGAACCAGAAAACCCATACAATGGCTCTCTGTTGGTTTTACTCACCTCCCCCTTTACCACACTCCTCACTCCACTTTGAAGCTAAAATGATTTTCACCAATCTCAGTCCTGGTCATTCAGGTGGGGTTTATCCCAATCCCAGATCCTGCAACCCAATGTAGCCAATTAGGACCTTCCAATCTCCTGCCACAGTGATTAGTTTAGGGATCAGCCTGTCACCCAAACAGAGTCAAATTAGAATCAACCCTGGGGCTTTTGCTGGACTTATGGAGAGAAAGGTCCTCTCTTCTCACCATCCTGTCAAACTATTAGAATGAAGCCCAGAGTTGATGAGAGAAACCAAAATGACCTCGTCTAAGAATAAAGACAACAAACAAAAAAGAAGAGCCAAGAGATGGCTTAAGAGAGACTTCTAGTGATGTTTTAGCACCTAGATGCAAACAGGCCTGAAGCCCAGTGTCCAGTAGATCCTGGGATTTCCGTTCTATGAATCACACTTTTTTTTTTTTTTTTGCTTAAGCTAGTTTGAATTGGATTACTAGACCTACAAACACACTGCCATTGACCTATTGACAAGAGCTTTCATTTCATATGGTCGCCCATACCTGTCAGGACTCCCTGTGACCTGAGACACATGTCAAATGGCTCACCCTCCCCCCCACCAGTGCTCCCCACTCCCATTTGTCCCTGTCCTTGGGCGAAGGCATAGGATGTGGGCATACACTACTCCTAGGTGCTTGGGGGGGGGCAGTGCAGGCTTGCTCTGTACAATAGCTTCCGAGATTCACTAAGTCAACTAAACTGCGCCCCGCCTGATACTACACAACTAGGGCAGCCCCCCTCCCCATGCTTAGCCCTCTCTACCTCGATGCACCAGTAAAGACTCTACAGCAGGCCGTGAGGGAGGTGAAGGCACGGGTTCCCTCCAAGACATGAAAGCAGTTCGGGGTAACGATGTACAACATGGGCCTTGACATAAGGCCAGGCTAGATCTAAACCCAGACTCACTATTATAGCTATTTAGCCCGGGGCACTCTCTGAGCCTCTGTTTGTTCATCCAAAAAAAATGGAATGATAATATCTATCTCATAGGGTAGTTCTGAATTTTATTAAATTTTAAAAAGTATAGAGGTACAATTACTTCTAGAAAATTGTGTGACAGTAACTACTAAAGCTGAGTATTTTTACCCCATGACTCTACAACTCCCTTCCTAGGTATATACCAACAGAGATGCTTACATATGCCCAACCAAAGACGTGCATGACAATGTTTATAACAATGCTCTTCACAATAGCCAAAACCTAGAAAATAACCAAATGCCCATTCGCAGCCGAATGGAGAAATCAGTTGTAGTCTAGTCATGCAAAATGCTGTAGGGCAGTAAGAATAACTGGTCTTCATCTCCAGACAGCAGTATGGCTGAAGCTCACAACAGGGTTGTGAATGTGGAACACCGAATGTGTTCCATTTATATAAGGTACAAAAAGAGGCAAAATTACTCTATGCCGTTAAATGCCAGAATAGTGGTTACCCTTGGGGAAGTTGCTGACTAGAAAAAGGCAAAGGGGTAAAGGGGTTCTATTTCTGGATCTGGGAGATGTTGCACGTTGGGTTCAGTTTGTAAAAATGCACTGGTTGAGCACGATGTATGTACTTTTCTGTACATATGTTATTCCCTGAGTCAAAACCAATCCCTTATCTGGGAAAATGTGGGCAAACATCCGCCAGGTCTTCCAACAGGGATCCCACTGTCCTTCTCTCCTCCCAGTCCATGCTGCACCTCAGATCCCTCTTTCACAATTTATTCAAGAATACCACCGTTCCTATTTTCTCTTCTTCCCCTGAAATCTGCTGAGCTGTGTCTAGTCTCAAAGGTCCTTGGCCACCAAGCTTACCCTACCCTCTGTTTGCTGGCCTTACCCCTCCTGGAAAGGGAAGGGGGAGATATAGGGAAGGCCTCCAAAGACCTCAATTCCAGTCTATCAAATAGGCCTCTAGAGAAGGGTGTTTGAACCTTACATTATGCTGAAAAAAGGATAGCCATGTGGAGAGAAGAGTATTTTTTAAAGCCTTGAACTATAATACCTTTTTTAAAAACTGAATTTTCCATAAAAACTAAGAAGTAGCCATGTCAGACTAACCTAAATTCCTTTCCTGTCAAGAATACTAATCTAGTGCAGTAGAGACACACAGGACTTCAGCCAATCTTTTCGAAAAGTTTCTCATGCTATGAGGAATATAAGGTGGACAGAACCAAGAAAAAGTGTCACTGGCAAAACAACAGCATTCAGAGAGGGTGAGCAGCTTCTGGTGTGAGGTCAGGCCTTGCCCCACTCCTCATATTCATCAAGAGCTTGAGTAGGACTGGTCATGTTTGGGGGTGACCTGACACTGACATTCAGTGAGCATCCCAGATGATGCTGTGGGATCTCAAGAGGTCACGTAGGCTTACACAGCCTAAGTCTAGTACAACGAACTTTGATGGAGATAAATGGAAAACTATAAGATTTGATCCTCCAAAATAAACCACCCATAAACATGGAAGGTATAATTTGTAATCGTATGGTAAACTAGAACTGAGGAATCAAAAAGACAAGATGAGGCGAGAGGAGTGCGTGTGTTCTGTGACTGCCAGATAACCAAATGCAATTTTAGATCACATGAATTAAAACATAAGTTACAGGAAAAGGGAAATGGTCATTTGCGTCAATTTGATCATTAGATTTTTATTCTGAGCCCCACTCTTTGAGAGAGGTGTAGGTAACGTGGTAGGTAGTAAATTGAGAGGAAGTCTTTTTGTTAACTTTTTTTTTAGCCATAGAGTACCCATGGTATAGAGAGAAAGATTTAAAAAAAAAAATAGCTCAGATCCTGTAAAGCACTTACATGTTAGTAAAAAGGAAAGACATGAGCCTAAATCATATAAGGAGACAGATCAAAGTTGAGGGGTAGGCTTTATCTAGTATGGGTTCAAAATGGCAGTGGTCCATCTCTAGGGTCCAATAAAATGCTGGTGCTAGGGTAAATGCCCCTTTCGTGGAAGTCAAAAGCATGCATTCTGGAGCCAGACTTCATGGGTTCAAATCCCAGACTCACCACTTGCTGCCTGTGTGACCCTGAGCAAGTCACTTACACTATGTGCCTCAGTTGCCTCATCTGTAAAATGTTGATTATATTAATGAGTTGCCATAGTAAGACAACTACTACAAGGTAAAGCCCTCAGGACAGAGCTCAGCAGGGACAAGTACCAAGCGAATGCAGCCACCGCTGCTGCTGCTGTTACTGTGGTCCTTGATGTTCATATTTCATCCTCGCAGCATGGCTGATGCTGGTACCTCTCCCTGGCCTGCTCAGAGAGTGTAAGCTGGGTAGACGGACATCTTTCAAAATCCATCCCAATGACAGAGACAATGCTAAGAGTCATACCTGAGTCCCTTTAAATGAGAAACCTTTGGAGATATCAGGGTGTCTGGGCTTATGGGGGCAACTCAGCAGTGGTGTGAGCAGCACCTTCAGGGGTCGGAAGCGTTCCTACATTGGAAGAAAGTTTCCACAGGTTCTCTACGGCCCTCAAAGATAGGATTCCGCTCAGTGAATAAAGTTGAGGAAGAGTATTTGAATCTTTACACACAGACCACCTCAAGATAAAGTGGGCTTCTGTGTCGTTGGAGATATTCCAGAAGAGGCTAGACAGCCTTTGGAGTTGTATGTCCAGTACTCGATAGGTGTGCGTGTAGCGTAATAGGGTCTAGAAGAACAGGAGGTGACTGGCCTGATGAAGTCAGTGAAGACTTCTCAGAGAAGGGGAACTTAATGGAAACCTGAAGGATAAGTAGAACATAGGCAACTGGAAAGGAGAAGTCTGGTGCGGGGGGAAAGACCACTGGACTGGGGGGTCAGAACCAGGCTCTGTCTTTCCCTTAACTATTGGCCAAATGACCTTATGGAAAACTGTTATGTATCCAATTTTTAGTTCTTCTCTTGTAAATTAGAACAATGAATACACCTTCCTGGATGTTGCGAGCATCAGAGGAGGTAAAGGACTACATAGTGTAATTTAATAATCATGCCTTCTTACCATGCCTTGACAAGTCTCTAAAGGTTCATATCAAAAGCAACCCATGGCTTTAATCTCTCTCGTCTGCTACCTCCACTCCATCGCCAGGGGACCCCCTAGCTGTCTTGTGGGCAAAACGCAACAAACTCTTATCCACAGATTGCAGGACTCAGCCCTCGCAAGGTGCCAATGGCTTCCCCAGCATCCCAGGTGCATCCAGGAACCCAAGAAGCTGTGGTCATTCGCAATTCAGGCTCCTCCCTTCTCCTATCTTCTCTCCCAGCCAGCGGGCCTCTCCAGCCCAGAGTTCTAGGCCGTGGGTTGGGAAGCCATCTGGCTGTGGGGAGAGTTAATAATTTATAATGGAGATAATCACCCTTCAAGATCCTCGCCTCTTGGGACCATTAAAAAGGATTCAATTGAGAGTCAGTGAGTTCTTTACGTGAGGGGACAGGGAGAAGGAGGGAGGGGAGGGCTGGAGGTGGGGAGGAAAAGAGGAGGAGAAAGGGAGGGGGAAAATCAACTAGATGTTTAGCTGATCTGCCCTCCTAAAGGAGGCAGGGGAAGAGGGAAATTATTCAGTCCAAGAAGACAATCTTATCCAGCTTTCACAGCACCAGCCCAGCAAGAGTGCAATTTACGGGTCTTTTCTCCTAGCCAACTCTCTCTATACAAAGGGGAAAAAAATCAAACACATGCAAGAGATGGGGAGAGAGATGCAGACAAGAGAAAATAAGCCTGCCCAGCAATCATGTCTGGGGCTGCTGGGATGGCTTTCTCTGTTCTCTTTCCAGGGCACAGTAAGGCCCCCACTGTGCTAATTATTCCCATTACTTGACAAATTCTCCATTAACAAAGCAAGTAGTGCCAGAGCTGGCAGGGGGATGTGCAGAGGCTCCGGACAGACTAGAGCTGTTCAGACCCAGACCAGACAGCCCCCAGCTTCACCATGGAACAAAAGTGGGGCACAGCCCCATCTGTGGGGTTTACCTCGGAGAGGCAAGGTGCAGAGCATACTTCTTCCAGGGTCATGCAATGGTTGAGGGTGGGAAACATGAGTGTAAGAAGCAGGGATAGGGACATGCCCAGGAATGCCATCTCTTGTAAGGGTTTATAACCCTTTATATGTGGGTGAAGGCCAAGCCTGGGAGTATGGGGCAAGCTAAGTACAGCCCCTGAGAAGGGGGTAGAGCTGATTGGTGTCTTCAGCACCAAGGACAATGACCTTTTGGTGCTCCCATGATTTTGGAAAGCCACTGGAAAGGCTATTCCACAGTTCTGGATGCACATGCATCTTCCACCAGCAGTACTCCTACCATACTTACATTGTGCAAGTCACACTCCAAGTATGTTACACCTGAAATCATTTAAGTCCTGAAGAAACTGAAGAAGTGTACCTATTATTATCCCTGTTTTATAGATGAGAGAACTAAGATCTCCAAGAGATTAAATAATTTTTCCAAAGTCATACATTCATGAGGGGCAGAACTAGGTCTGGCTACAAGCCCAACCCATGGCCCCATCTAATCTACCACTTCTCCACTCTCAGTTTCCCCAGGATTCCCTGGCTCTTTGGCAGAAAATTCCAGGCTTGGCCCAGTGACCCAAGACCTCATAGGGGAGAGCTTAGGCTACGCTGATCAATTCAGCTCTACCAGAGCTCTCTCGCAGACCCTGTATCAGCCTCGTACACAGTGTCCCTGCCATATCCTAGCCTCTTACGGGCTATCTTCTGTACAGCAGTCAGAGTGACTTTTAAAAAAGTCACCGCTCCCTCATTCAAAACTCTCCAATGATTTGTCTACATACTCAGAATGAAATCCAAAGTCCTCCCTGTCAATATAGTCAATGATATTGTAATAGCAGTGTTGTATGGTGACAGATGATAACTAGACTTGTGGTGAGCATAGCATAATGTTTAAACTTGTCAAATCACTATGTTGTACACCTGAAATGTGTACAACAGTTGTAACATAATATGGCATTTTGTGTCAACTACACTCAAATTAAAAAAAAAAAATGTAAAGATAAGTCCTCCCTGTCTTCCGCAAGACCCTACTCGGTCTGCCCCCCAGCTATCTCTCCAAGCTCATCCACTACTTCCCACTGGGCCCCAGACATGCCAGCCCCTTGGTGTTTTCAGAAATCACTACGTACAATTCAACCTCAGAGCCTTTGCTTTTGCTGTTCCCACTGCCCAGAATACCCTTCCCCCAACCCTCTCATGTTGTATTCCTTCTGCCCACCCCAGGCCTCCACTCCAGTGCCTCCTCTATCTAAACTAGCTTTGGGGGGGAAACAATAAAAAAATAAAATAGCTTTGGGGGTACCAGTTAGTACTCTTCAGTCTTCTCTCCTTCTGTACTTTGTGGGAGAACTGTCCCTCGACATCTTCCCATCCTACCTGCTCCCAAGGAGCTGAGGAGTGGAGGTGCAGCTACTGTCACCAAATGACCAGACCTCAGCTCCTACTTTTACTCCAGAAGTCACTGCCTGAGAGAGAGAGGCAGCCAGAGGACAGGGATCGAAGCCCCAACTGGTGGCTGGGCAGCACACAAAGCATCAACGAGCCCACCTGCTGCAACACCCCCAGGTTCCCACTGACCACTGCCCCCACTTCGACAGGGTATGATTTGTTCCAACCTTCCTACTCTGTCCTGAAAAGAGCCATAAACACATGAGGCAAAAAGCGAAGAAAGGAAGGCTTGGGGCGGCAGGAGAAGACACAGCAAGGGGGCAATCTTGGGACTCTCCCTGACCAGGGTGAGTATTAACAGCTTGGGAGCTTTGAAGGTGGGCATGGCACCTGGCACAGAGTAAGCTATAGATGAATGTTTGTTGACTCGACTAAGGGGAGGAAACAGGTGGAAGTTTGGAGAATTCAAAGGAGAGACTTGTGGGTTAGACAACTGGCAGACTGGCTCTAGAACTCTACCCTGACAGTGTAACAGGCACAACCACTCACCCTACCACACACCCACCCAGAGAGAAACAATATCATAGCTGGAGAAGATCACAGAGACCTGGCTCAAACCCCTCACTCTGTAGATGAGGAAGGACGGACTCTAGGGACAGTCAGGCAAGAGTCTAAGATCATACAACTGGGCAGTTGCAGAAATGGCACTAGAGCCCAGGTATTGGGAAATTTGGACCAGAGATATCTCCATGTGAAAGGGACTTTCCTATGTTAGGCTACCAAAGCCCTTATTTCATGGAAGGAAAGGAAGGAAGGAAGGAAGGAAGGAAGGAAGGAAATACCAAACCCCAAAATATGACGGGTGGAAGCAGAGCTGCTCTGTAGGAGTAGAAGGTAAAATCTTGCCTCCAGGACTCTACCTTGACGTGGACAATGATCCTCAAGATTTTATCAGAAAAAGCTCTAAGGTCCTAGAGGGCACAGTTTCAAAACCACTGTACCACACCGACTTCAACGTCTAAGGGAATAGCCCTAAAACCTCCTACTTTCCCCTCAAAAAGCCACAAAGGAACTGTCATTTATATAAACTCTTCTTGAACAGAGTTGCCTTTTCACTCATACTAACTTGAGACTGTCATAACTCTGGCGTAACAGAGGTCCTACCATCGGTAAATACGCATGCGAGGGACACAGTACTTGAGTTTACCCCCCCCCTTCCCCCACATGAGACAGGGCTTGTCATTGTTTGTCCTAAGCCTCTCTCCAATAAATTTCAAGGGGCATCCTTGCCCCCAGGTTCTGGTGTTCTAGGATTTGGTTAAGAGCTAGACTCTGGAGTCAGACAGAACTGGATTCTTATCCTAGATCCATCACATAGGAGCCATCTAACCTATGGCAATTACTTAATCCCTCTGAACCTCAGTGTTCTCGTTTATAAAGAGGTAATATGAGCGCTCACAGCAAAGGCTGTTGTAAGGATTCAAAGGGTGAGGGAATGCACATAAAGCTTCTAGCACAGAGACTGGCCCACAGTAAGCAAGCAATAAATGTTAACCATTACTATTAACATCATCGTTATTTCTCTATTCACCTTATTCGCACCACGGTATTAGAGATCTCTCCCAACAATGTTGTACAGGAGTTTGATAGTATTAAAGACCCACATTCTTCACCTCTCCCTATCATCACACCCTTTCCCATCCATTACAATGCCCAACCCTTGACACCTAGCTCAGACTGGTGACTTGCCATGGCCAAATGGGAGGTTAGCAAAATGACTCAAACAGAGTCTTGAAAACCACAGAAAACCAAAAAGGTGGGAGCCTAGTGAGAGTCCCAGGGGAAGTGGTGGGCCAAGTCAGTGAATCAGCACAGTCGGGGTGTACTGTGAGCCAAGAATGTCAAACAGACAATATGTACAGAAACCATCCTATAACATGCACAGAGCTACTAAGTACATACAGCAAGTAATCTCATACTAAGTACATACAGCAGTAATCTCATAAGCCACATTAAAGATAGTAAGCACTGTGTGTGTAGATTTCTTCAGAGTTTACAAAACACTTTCTCATCTAACCATCATGGTGACAAATAGGGTGTCAACTTTTTTTTTTTCAAAGATTTTATTTATTTATTCGACAGAGATAGAGACAGCCAGCGAGAGAGGGAACACAAGCAGGGGGAGGGAGAGGAAGAAGCAGGCTCACAGCGGAGGAGCCTGATGTGGGGCTCAATCCCACAACGCCGGGATCACGCCCTGAGCCAAAGGCAGACACCTAACCGCTGTGCCACCCAGGCACCCCAGGGTGTCAACTTTTTCAACTCTCTTTTACATATGAAGAAACTGAAGCTCAGAGAGAGAACACGGTTTGTCCAGGGTCACAGAACCAATAAGTGATGTAACTGCATCTTAAATTCTGGCATTTGAACAATAAGTCTAGTGTTTCATTATGTCACACTGATTCACATTAAATCACAGTTTCTGGGGATCTTTTATTATTTACTTTTTACACGCATTTTTAAATTTGTTAACATTTTTAAAAATTTTAAATTCCAGTATAGTTGACACACAGCATCATATTAGTTTCAGGTGTGCAATATAGTGATTCAACACTTCCACACATCACCCAGGGCTCATTATGATAAGCACATTCCCTAATCCCATCATCTAATTCACCCAACCCCCACCACCCTCCCCTCTGGTAACCATCAATTTGATCTCTATTCTTAAGAGTCTGTTTCTTGCTTTGTCTTGCTCTTTTTTTCCTTTGCTCATTTTGTTGTTGTTGTTTCTTGAATTCCACATATGAGTGAAATCATATGGTACTTAACTTTCTCTGACTTTTTTCGCTTAGCATTATACTCTCTAGCTCCATCCGTGTCATTGCAAATGGCAAGATTCCTTTCCTTTTTATGGCTGAATAATATTCCATTGTGTATATACACCACATCTTCTTTATCCATTCATCTATCGATGGACACTTGTGCTGCTATCATAATTTGGCTATTGTAAATAATGCTGCTATAAACACAGGGGTGCATGGATCCCTTTGAATTCGCGTTTTTTTTTATTTGGGGCAGCACGTCAGTCTCATAATCTGGGGCTCTTTTAGATAAGGAAGGTAAATACATGAATCCTCCCTTCATGTGTCCACAGTACACTTCACTAGTCAATCACAGAACCTTTCTATTGAGCCAGATGGAACCTCCGATCCTTCTCAACCAACCAGTCTAGGCATGTACTACCCACCCATCAATACAACGGGCATGGGAAATAAAACCTTTGGGCTCATCCTGCAGTAATTAAACACATGTGGATGGTACACAATGGACCCGTCTATACCAGACTCTGCCCTCTAAGAGTGAGTTCTTATATAATGACAAACCTCTCCATCTAGGGCTGCTAATCCAGGATTTGCAATCATTCAAACGCAGTTCTATTATCCTCAAAGGGTTGAAAGTTTTAACTACATCTTTCTCTACAAAGTTCCAGGTTTTACTTAATAGTAAAAATATTTTAAAGTTTTTCAAATTAAAAAAAAAAATCAACAATTCTACCACCATGGCTTCAACTTCAGGGCTCTGTGAATAATTCTGGAATGTTTATGGTCTTTTGTTTATGATACATTATTACACAATCAGGACTAATACAACCTGTAATTTTGCATTAATTTTCCACTTTACTTATTAGTATCTATTTATAGCTTAGCTTTTAAAAATATGCTATGCTTGAAAGGTAATAAAACTACATTTCTTTTTAAAAATACCCTATAACTCCATCTCTTTGCTAATCCAGGTTGGGCTTTTGTTATTCCAAACCAGGGAAGTCTTTTTATATGTTTCAAACATGAGTGCCTAAGACAGCGTAGCCAGAGGACACTAAGAGGTCGCGATATTTATTAGATTCAATACAACTCACACTCATTCATTCATTTATTCATTCAACAAACCTCCAATAAATATCTGCTATTCACCAACCAACATGTAAGGCCCCAAAGCCCCAGAGATCCCAGCCAAAACTTAGGGAGTGAGGGGAGACAGATATGTGAGCAACGATCACAAGAGGAGTTGATGGGTACTTTAATAAAGGTATGTACAAGCACTATATGAGCAAAGAAGATGAGCCAGTGACTGGCCAAGAGATACACGAAGGCTCTGAAAGGTGCTTCAAAGAATGAGGGGTTTGCTAGACCAAGCCACAGGGGAGGTATATCAGCAGAGGGAAGGCATGAACAATGGAAGGGAAATATGAAAGATCAAAGAGTATTTAGGAAGGAAAAAGAAGTCCTATCTGGGGGCTCCTGGGTGGCTCAGTCAGTTAAGCATCTGCCTTGAGCTCGAGTCATGATCTCAGGATCCCAGGATTGAGCCCTGTGTTGGGCTCCCTGCTCAGCCGGGAGTCTGCTTCTCCCTCTTCCTCTGCCCCTACCTCTACCCTCTGCTAGTGCTCTCTCTGTGTCAAATAAATAATAAAAATAAAATCTTTTTAAAAAAAAGTTCTATCTGGCTGGAACATAGGGTGGATGGGAGGGAAGGGTGGAGGAAAATATTAAGCTAAAAATGTCATGTTAGGAACAAAATTGTAAAGGTCCTGGGTATGAAGCTACGGAGGTCTTGGGGAGCCCCTGTGTTTTAAGTAGTAGGGAAACTGGTTTTGAAGCAGAGAGACCAATTAGCAGATCATTGCTGTTATCTAGAGGAGATATGAGAAGGACCTGAACTTGATCCCTACACCAAGTCTTAACTTGGTCACTACATGACCATTCCCCATACACCTGAACAGCCACATCGATCCCATACCTGAGGCCGCATCCCACCCAAGTAGATAACACACACACACACACACACACACACACACACATTTAAAAAAAAAAAAAGGAGAAAGAAGCTAATAGCTCCTGTTTTAGATTCAGTATCTTAACCTGGAAATGTCTGATTTGTGGAATTCTTGATTCTAGTCTATGTTGACATGTCCAGACCTCTCAGCCTCTGTCCACACCCTTACACACCCCAGTCTCTTTGTCCCCAAGCCTCTAAAGAGAAAGTCATCCTGGATGCCTCAATTCCTCCCTGGGGTGCAGGGTGCTCAGCCGCTCTAGGAAGAATGGACCAAAATAGAAGCTTAGTAGGTATGAACCAATCCTGAAACCTTAACATCCACTTCCAACATCATCAGGACAAAGAATAACCAGCTGTCTGAACCCTTTGGGTGCTCTAAAAAGCACTTCCTGAGCATAGGAAAAAAACAAAAACAAAAAGCTTTAAGTCTGGTGAAATTATACCCATGAAGTTGGGATGGTGATGATCTTCAGAAGAAACTACAAGGATTAGTACAACAGAACTAGCCTAAATCCACACTTCTTAAAGTATGCTTCTCAGATAACCAGTACCATGAGATGCTCTAAAAACAAAAACAAAAAGAAAGAAAAAATCTTCATCATAAATACGTTTCAGAAACATTGCTATTCATACAATGTTTGATAATAGCAAAATTCATATTGGAAGCCTGGTCCACAGTGTGATGATATCAAGACACAGGGTCTCTGGGAGGTCAGTAGGACCTGAACGAGAAGCCCTTGTGAATGGAAATAGGACACTTATAAGGGCCAACATCAAAGATCTTGCTTCTTCCTCTCTCTGCTCTCCACCATGTTTGGATACAAGAAGACGGTCATCTACAAACCAGGAAGCAGGTCCTCACCAGAAACCAGATCTGCCAGCACCCTGATCTTAGACCTCCCATCCTGTAGAACTATGAAAAATAAATGTTTGCTGTTTAAGGAACCTACTCTATGGTATATCTGTTATAGAAGCCCAAACTGACTAGCCATCAAATGGCTTTCCCATTTTAGAGACTGGCAATGAACAACAGAATATTGAGGTTCCAAGAAGCCTTGTAGAAGAAAAACCTGAATGAATCTGGTCAAGCCTCCTTCTCTTGCAGATGAGGCAAACTGAGGCTTGAGTCATTTCCATATAGTTCTGCATTGTTAACTACTGTTCCCTAGACTGCAAGTGAAGGTAAGTGGCCATCTGGCAAGAACTATATCTCAGTATCTATGAATGCCCAGAGCCTGGTCACCTGCATGACAGTCAAGATCCCTGAATGTTTGTCAACTATGTGACCAAAAGAAAGTGTGGAGTTCTTTTAAGTGGAGATATATATACAAGCTTTTAAGTTTCTTATCACTCATCCATTCATCCACTCAAAAACATTTATCGTGCACATATTATGTTCTGTGTGAGCTGTCAGCAGTGGGGATAGAGCTAAGAATAAAACAGCCACAGCATTTACCTTCAGAGAGCTTACAGCTTAGTAGGGGAGGGAAGGTCAAGAACACTCAAAATTATTAAGAGGCTCTCCAGAGAGAGAAAGTATAGGTTTGAGGGGCTCCACCCCCATCCATCTTTCTCCTGGAGTCTCTCTTTCCAAGGATGGATGTGATTGCTATTACTGGATCTCCATTAAAATAGTTTCCTTCCCACACCCACCCTCTTGCTTCTTTATTTGTAGTACAAAAAAAAAAAAAAGTTCCCAACACCCTGTCAGAGTAAAAGCAATTGTGAAATCCCAAGTATAGTATGGAGCTGTGACCGCCTCTCCCTAGAAACATCTCCTCCCCGGGAAGCATCTGCCCTCCGCAGTTAGTCAGAAAGATCCAGCACGCAGAGCCCCATTCAAGGCAATGTGGGGGCTGGTCTTTACAACACCTTCCCAAAATAATAAGTCTCCCAGAGAGTTTACCTTGGGTCAGCCCAAGCTCTTCTAGCAGCCGTGTGTGTGTGTGTGTGTGTGTGTGTGTGTGTGTGTATGTGTGTGTGTGTTCTGCCACTTTTATTCCTAAGTGTAGGACTGTTCAGGCAAGTGGTTTCTGACTCCAGGTAGCCAGCTGCCTCCTGATGCCTCTTTTGAACCCTTCCTTCTGTGGTCTCTGGAATTCCTGCTGTTCATACTTGACTCCTCACAATACAAAATCTTGTATCTTCTCTAATCAAACGATTTCTTTGCCAAACATTCTCAGTTGGGGCCACTTGTATCGCAGGATGGGAGCAAAGCAGACAGCATCTTTTCCTCCTATTTTTGCCATTCAAGGGTCCTATGGCATCAGAGACCCATCTTCTCTCCATTCTCTGTGTTTATCTACCACTTGTGATCAATTTGGTTATTGTGTAAAAGGATTCACTCACCATCCCGACTATCTCCATAGTTGGAGTACTTACCCACCCCTTGACTTTGGCCAAAGAAATGTCAGTAGACATGACATGACTAAAGGTTTGGAAAGTACCTGCTCCTCTGCACCTCTGCTCTCATAATGAAAACAGCCTGGGCTAGCCTGCCAGTCCCAAGAGGTGAATGACAAGAGCCATTCCAGCCAGCCACCCCAAGCATGACCAACCTAGATCAGCCAAATCCCATCCAACCTGCAGATGTAAGATCAATGAATTACCCAGATGAGTCTGGCCTAAATCAACCATCTCCTGGTACAGAAACTGAATCAATGCTTACCACTGCATGCCACCAATAGTTTTTGTGGTTGTTTGTCTTACAGTAATAACTGACCAATACATCACCCCAAGATTACTCTGTCACATTCACTGATATGTGTAACTCCTAGCTAACAGTCCCCTTCCACACCTTGACTCCAACCACTGTGTTTAATGTCCATGTGTACAGTTGCTCTAGTTTCACAGCGCCACGGTTTCTTCTGCTTTAGTAACCTTCCCATCATCCTCACTCCCTTCATACCCACCTGGACTTTGACCTCACTCAGAACTACTTCTCCACTAGATATCTCAGAAAAACCTTATTTCTATTTTCCATCTCTTCCTAATTATCTTCTTTAACCTTATGAAGACATAGCACTTCCAACTCTTCACTCTTTCCATGTATCACCCCTTCCTCATCCCCTTAACTCCTGACCTAGACAGGGCTTCATGGCCAACCATTCCCTCACACTGCAGACTCCCAACACCCCCACCCTGACAGTCCTCCACCATGGAGGACATCTAAGCCTCCACTCCCTTGCTCCTAAGTAACTGGTCAATACCAGAAACCAACAGCCCACCATGCCAGCGAGAGCAACTATAATTCTGTCCCTCTCGATCTTGATGGCTCAATAACCCTTAAACTTTTTCTCAATCCGCTCTCTTCTTCAGTTCTTCCAAACCCTTTTCCCCCTTCTTCACTCAGTAGATGTGTAGGACCTTCCGTTTTACTGGGGAAAGTAGGCTTGTGGATGTACAGGCCTGCATGTCTCTCCCCTTCGGGTCCTCATTTTCTCCCAACTGCTTGCCCCACTCTTCCCTTCTTTCCTTCTAGACTGACTCCCCCATTCTCTATCTCCAAACTCTCACCTCCCAGGACCTTGTTCTATCACTACCTTTCCTGAACTTTCCGCCATACCCCCTCTACTCACCCCTTTCCCACCTGACCCTCTCAGCCACAGGCTTGGAACCTTAAAATGAAACAAAACCTTTCTTCTTCCTTCTTCTCTGGGATATTCTGTAATTCTTCTTTACATGAAGACATATAATCCCCACTTCTCCCTTTTTATCCTCATCTTCTGTATCTGGCTTTTGTCCCCAACACATCCTCGACTCACGGAGCTCTTCCCAAGGTTACCAGTGGCTTTGGAAATACCCAGACTTCTCAAATCCCACCCTCTAAGACCTGTCTGTTTGTTGCTTTTGGCCCTGTTAACCCCTTCTGTAAATCTCCTGCCTCCTTGAAAATCACTCTGCCTGTGAAAGTAACTCTTAGTTGCCTTCTCCACACCTCATCCTTTTGATGTCAGTGTCCCCTGGAGCTCTGTCCCCACATCCCTTCACCACCTACCCACTCCTGGTCCTTGATGTCCCCCAGGTAACTCAGACATACCTTGACTAAAACCTATTTATTACTTTCCTTGTCCACACCCTCCCTTAACTATTCCTTCTGATTTGTTATCTTTCCTAATATCATCATCCATTCAGTAGGCCCAACTAGCAACCGGGCATTATCCATTATCCTCACCTCTCTCTCACTACCCCACATCCAATCAATCTTCATGTGTCCCTACGTCATCTCAACACCCCCTATTTCCCTCTCTCTCTTCTTTCTACATCCCTCTCCCCTCCTTCCCATCCCTCCCCAATCAGTTCAAGCACATCTCTTTCATTTAGATTATTTTAAATGATCTTTGTACTTGCAACTTCTTCCTACCTCCTACCCTCCCTATACACCACTTCCAAGACAGAATTAACTTTCTAAAATTCACATTTAAACATATCACTTGCATGCTTCTAAAGAAACTCCAAAGGCTTCCTTGTTGGTTGCCAATAGGAAAGAGTCCAATCTCCTTAGATTCAGACTCCAGGATCAACTAACATTTTTGAAAGCTTACAGGATACCAAGCACTGTTTTCATTTTATCCCTGCAGAAATCCAGTGATGTATTATTACCTGCACTTTGGGGATGGGGAAATTGAGACTTCAAGGCTAAGTAACTTGTCTAAGATCACATGGCTAGGAAGTAGCTAAGATCAAACTCAAGCCTTCCCATTTGGATTGCCTTCCACTGCGTCCTGTAGTGGTAAGCCTTTGAGATTAATAATTTGGAATTTGGCTACATGATGGCCTATGTTTATCTGATGAAGTTTCTCGAAAGTGGCCTCCTTTTTCTATATTTGTCACCCTATTCAATTTCTGCTGGAAACCTAATCTGAGTGGACCTCACTTTAATCCTGGATTTTTTGGTCCTACCAACCTTAAATTATTGTACAGTTAAAAATCCTCAGGCAAACACCAAAACATTCTCAGTATCAGACATCACATAAAATTTCCAGTAATTTCCACCATCCTCTGGAAACAGTCACCTTTTCAACCTCCTATACTCCCAGGAAGGTCTTCATTCTCCCACCAACTGGTAGAAACTTTGTCTCCAGCAGACTTTCTTTTGCAAGCCACTGTGAAACTCAGAGGGACTATTCAGCTAGAGTTCAAGGCACCCTTGTGGCTTTACCACCTCTACTCAGAGCTGTGGGAGGTGGTGGAACAAGGCTGGAAGGGGTAGTGTTGGTACAGGAGTCGGCACTAGCTCTGTGAGCTTTACCAAGTTGCCCTCAGTTTGCTCATCTGGGAAACAGGAACAAAAACCACCACCAAGCACAGGGACATCTGAAGGACAAAATGAGATTCTGTGTATGAAAAACACTTACAAATGCACATTATTACTAGCCCAAAGCAGTCTATTCACACCTGGGCCAAAGAAAAGACAATTAGCCCCAGAAAAGACAATTAACATGATACTTTTAGCGGGGTAAAAAAATCTCTTTTGACTATAATTACTTTTATACTTGCTTGGGAAATCTCTATGCAGTCTCAAGAGGGTTAAAAATGAGGAAGGGAGACACATCCATGCTGAAAACGCTAGCAAAAATAAGACCAATTAAAGTTTTTACATCATGCTCTCTAAAAATTTTTAATCAAACTTGCTCCTCTTTTTTCTCTTTCACTGGTCATCTTGGCAGAAAATTCCCCAAGTTAGCCTTATATAGGAGCCGTTATCAGTAACCGTGCCGAGCTTTTATTTCTGGAGTAGCTGCTGGAGGGCTGCTTTTGAGGAACAGGAAGTAGTAAAGTGGGAGGAGGAGCCCAAGTGCAGAACACAGAAGGAGGTGGGAGGCCCCAGGAGCTCTGACCCAGGTACATGAGCCTTGGAGCGGCAGCAAGAGCAGGAAACAGGCATGCACCACAGGAAAGAGTGTGTGGAAAGGGCATGTCAACCCTGTAACCTTGTGGCATTTTAGGCAGTGTCCCTTATGCGCCTGGTGGAAATCACTTCAAAGGCTTCCTTGTCCCAAGCCTTGTCAGCAAGGCTATAGTTGGGTATTTCTTCTCTTCGGAAAGACCTCCCAGAAGCAATCTGCTTTTGTGGC
This sequence comes from Ailuropoda melanoleuca, assembly GCF_002007445.2. Lineage (NCBI taxonomy): Eukaryota > Metazoa > Chordata > Mammalia > Carnivora > Ursidae > Ailuropoda > Ailuropoda melanoleuca. The sequence goes on along the minus strand of NC_048231.1, from coordinate 18,476,236 downwards.
CTTCTCCTTTTCCAGCATGTAACCACCCTCAGTGCCAGAAAGTTCTTTCTGGGATGTGAAGAATTTCTCAAGCTAGAGGCCAATCTTCTCTTGCACTGTGTTTGGGAGTCTGTCCAATGATAGCCTCCTTCCCATTCATATAGGTTTACAGGGCTTCCTACTTAAAGGAGCTTTTAGACATCAGTCACTACTGCTCCTTCCTTTCACTGATGAAGGGACCCAGGCCCAGGAAGGCTAAGTGATGCCCCAACCATATGTCATGTTTCCTCTTTTCTTCATAGAGCTGATGGTCCAAAAATTTAACTTTTTCAGTTCCTTGGAAGAAATTCATAAAAAAAAAAAAAAATAACCTAACCACAGGAGAAGAGGAGGCTGGAATGGAACACAATTAGCAACAGGGCGTGAAGCTATCCCCAGCCACTCCTGTCACCAGTGGCTTTGGGCTTCTTTTACCAAACAGTAATAAAACATGATACAGTAACAACATTTGTAAAACACTTAAGAGTTTATGAAAAGCACTCCTTCACATATTATCTCATTTAATCTTCAAAGTTTCCATTTAAAATTATGCCCACTCTGCAGATGAGGAAACACCCAAATAGGATAATGACATACGTACTTAAGGTCAGATCAACAGTGAGAACAGGGCCCATCCAGAAGCTGGACACCTGCCACTAAATCACATGCTATGTGACCATACACAGCCTCCCTTGGCAATGACAGCACTGGAATCAGAGTTGAAAGACTAAGGTATGAGTCCAAGCCCTGGCACACACTAACTGTGTGAACACAGGGAATTCATCTTGCCTCCCCAGGCTCGGTCTGTTCTAACATGAGACAAGAAGGTTGGGCAAACAAGGACCTCAAAAGTGACTCCCAGCCCTGGAGACCTTGCCTCACCCTGCCTTATATTTTGTTTCAATGCATATTTTATTTTTACTTATTGGATATCCAAGTACTCTCATCGTCTCATCTTCCATAGATTATTTACTAAAACAAAACATTTGATTGAGTATGTCCAGCGTTCTAGGCATGGAGGTATAAGGAACAGCAAAGACAGATATGGTCCTGCCCTTGTGAAGCTTCTAGTCTAGTGGGAAAAACAGGCTTTGAATAAACAGCCACAGAAGATATACAACTGTGCCTACAACAAATGCCACCAACGGAAAAAAACATGGTACCGTGAGAGTTGCTATATGGGGACTTTGGTCCTCCCTGAGGAAGGGATCCTTGGCTGTTGTAGGAAGAAGAGAAAAGAGGGAAGCAAGAGCAACCCAGACAAAGGAAGCATCATAGACAAAGGTTCTGTGGTGCGAATATAAAGGCTGAGACAAGAGAATGAACAATCAGTGGGGCTGGAAGAGGGACAGGGATGAGGATATGGTATGTAAACAAGATGGAAGAGTGGGCACGACCCCTGGACCAGGTGAAAAAGGATACAAGGTATGGCTTTATCCTAAGAGCAGTTGAAAACTATTGGAAGGGTTTAGGAAGCTAGGGGCAAGGGGATGACCAGGCATATCAGGGTCACTTCAGTAATGAAGAGGGATCTTTACCATAAGCCTGCCCTCACAAGCTCTGATGACATGCTCAAACAAGCTGAGTGAAATCCCACCACTTGGACACTGAGCTCCTGAGAAACAAGCAGACAACAGTTCACTAGGGCTATCCCCTTGGTCTAGAAAAAGATGCCTGACTCTCCCCCTCACCTTCTTGTTTCAGCAAATGCTTCATTGCTAATGTGGGGTGGCCCACTTCACCCTGTGAAGTGGTAGTCAGGGAGGTACACCACTCAGATCTCCTTCAAGAGGACTTGCTACAGGGAACAGAGTTGACAGAGCTCCAGTTACAACTCCTTTGGATCCATCACTGCACTCCCAATGAGGCCACACTCTCCCCAGCACTGCTCCTCGCTAAGGACTGAGCACATAGGAGCATGGTGAACTCTGTTTCTACAGTGGGGCACTCCTCTAACAAGCAACATTTGCTTGGGTACTTTCCATGAGAATGGCTGAGACTCTCAGAGCTGTGTTGCAGTGCATTCCTTCATCCCCAGTCCTTCCTGCCTCACTCCCTGCACAGGTATTCGATCTGCACCAAGGTCTGAACACTCTCCCTGACTACTCTTGCTCCCTCCCCCTTTATCCTTCATGAGCATTTCTCCCAATAAAATTCCTGCATGTCTAATCCTTGTTTGACACCTGCCACTTGGAACACCCTACCTACTATACTTGCCCTGCTTCTGTTCTCTTCCTCCCGACTCGGATTAGTACTCCTAAGAAGACTAAGAAGATCCCTACTACCCTGGTCTTACATTCACAGGGGCTCTCTGGGACTCAGGGAGCACACTGTGATTTCTTATAGTACCTTGCCCAACATCTAGGCTTCCTGCCATCCTAAAATGTCAAGAATCATTTGTTTCCAGGGAAAGCAGCAGATGAGCTTTGCCAAAGCTGTGGTTCCTCAAAGTCAGTCAAACCAAGGTGTTCCTTAGAGCAGTTTTTCAAACCATACCTATGAAACCCAAGCACTTACAGATGCTCTGTGTGGATCAAACAAAGGGGAGGCAGGTCTTCAGGGCCTCCAGCCCCACTATAAGAAGGACTGCTCCACTTTTATCTTTTTTGTTTTGTCTAGTTCTGCTGCCAAAAGTAAAAATATATGTAATTTAAAAACAACTACCAAGGACATTCTCTTTCTGGTAATGGCAGGTTATTACCATTGAAAACAATGAAAAATCTGGATAAAATATGCAGTGGATCTTTTGTAAATCATCAAAATGCTGATCAGATAGTACGAAAATACTGATTCAACAGTGAAAGGAATCAGGAACCCAGGGAAGTATGGACATCACTTTTGCCCTAAAGGCATTTTCTGAATCTGGCAAATCTGAACTTAATTTTGACAGTCTGCCAGAGTTAGAGACAGAAATCAATGCACAGAACCTGCATAAGATGGAGAGACCAAAAGAAGAGCTTTCTCACAATGCGCTGGGATTCTCCGGGTCAGAAAGAACCGGAAATTGACTCATCCCAAAGAGTACTTGTGGAGTGTGTTTAAATTGCCTACATTGTTGAGGGAACTTCAAGCTTTTAATGGTTGGGGGGAGGGGTCCCCTAGACTTATAGTGCCTTTGAGTAGCTGCCAGAAAAAAATAAAATTTCTCTCTGTAAGAAGGCACCTTCTTCATCTCAGCTCTGAATTTATAATTACGAATAATTTTCATGTATCATGACCAACACACAATCAAAGATAACCAGGCAGACTATTAAAGCCCAAGTGAGAACCTGTGCAATCAACACATAGGAGTGAGCTTCTCTTTCCCTCAGTTCTGAGACCCTGTTGTGACTAGAAGTATCTCCACCTGCTCCCAGTAACTTAGTTCTGCTAGGACCACCATCCTGGGATCTGAGCAGCCCTATCTGTAATCTCCCTCCTAACAAAGCAGGAGTCTCTATGCTCTGACCAAAAACAATACACCCGAAAGGGCACCTACAGAAACTGAGCATATGACCCCGGAGTCAGCCATGTGCTTTCACCACATGAAGAAAGTTCCACAGGTCTGTCCCCGTGGGAAGGTGGAACCATTTACACCATCAGGACAACAGTGCTTCCCCTTGAGGCCACGACCACCACATTATAGCTCTCCGTTTCCACTTTCTTCCCCCTCCTCAACAGTTCTGACCCTGCCTGCCTTCCCTCTTGATCAAGACTGCTCTCCTAATTAAAATAAACAAATGTCAGGAAGCAATTACTGCAGAGAGGGAGGCAGATGGTAGAATAGTGGCACTCCGGTATTGCATTAAGCGGTAACTTGCTATCTCTTCAAAGTTTCTGCACTTTAATTAAGCATCGTTATAGACAAGTTCAATGAGCTTTGGAGTGGGGTTTATCAAATTAACTTCTCACAGGGCTGATACTGTGTGATTGTAAAAGGTGTTCCTGATGCAAACTCAGCTGCCTGAGAGGGCCCGGCGGGGAGCAAAGGGCAAGAGGGCCCAACCTAACCCCCACTGCAGGCCAAAAGATGGGCCAAAACTCCACCCACAGGGGCAGGGATGGTGAAATCAATAGGGATAGCCTAAATCACAACGCTGAGGTCGTGAAGCCAGATATGCCCCAAGCTAAGCACCAGCTTTTCTCCTTGTGCGTGTGCCACACACTCAGGACTCTGGCCCAAAGGGGACAGCCCAGAATCTGGGAGGCAGTAGAACACAGAGGTTAAATCAAACAGACTTGGGTTTCGCTTCTTCCTGGGATCCAAATAACACTGGGCAAATTACTTTAGTACTTTTCTGCGCCTCAAGGTTTTTTCCTCCATTTGCAAAGTGAAAGCAAACATAGCTAACAACTGTTAAATACTTACTGTGTGCCAGGCACTACTCTAAGCCGCCTGTGTGTCTGCTTTGCCTCATTTACTCCTCCTCTTGAAAATCCTATGAGGTAGGTATGATTATCACCCCATTTAACAGATGAGAGGCCTGAGGCACAGGGAAGATAAACTTGCCTAAATCTACGCAGCTGGTAGGTGGAAGAGCCAGATTTCCAACCAGACAGCCTGGATCCAGAGCTCATGTTCACTTGTAGTCACAAAAACCACAAAATAAAATAAGAAACCCTTTTCTCCAACTCAGCAAGAAAATCAAACAAGCCACTGCCACATGCAACATGGATAAATCTTAAAAATGTTACATTGAGCAAAATAAAACATGAGTCTGAGTCCAATTTTATGAAATTCTAGAAAAAACAAAGCCAAAAAATAATGATAAAAACAACATCAGTGGTTGCCTGTGGCCAAGGGAGGGGACAGGGATTTAAAGCAAGAGGTACAAAAAACTTCCTGAGTTGACAAGAATGTTCTAGATCTTGAGTGTGGTGTTTGGTTACACAGGTATTATATCTGCCAATACTCCTTGAACCGTATATTTAAAACAGATGCCATTTATTGTACATCACTTACACCTCTAACAAAAATGTTTTAAACCTATGTACTGAATGAATACAAAAATATGAATGGCACCTATCCTTGTTTGGCGGGATTCATTCATTCAACAAATATTTATTAGGCACTTACTATGTGTCAGGAATGTTCTGGGTGCCAGTGACAAAGCAGTGCGAACAGATTAAGGAACTTGCCTCTGTGGGTTGTAAATTCTACTGGAGAGAGATAGATAATAACCAAATACGAAAGTATAACAAATAGTAGGCTCAATGGTGATAAGTACTCTGGAAGAAAATAAAGCAGGGCATGAGGAATTAGGAGAGCTGGAAGGAAAGGGTTGCAATTTAGGACAAGGGTTTCAGGGAAGGCCCCCTTCTCAGTGAGGCCTATGAGCAGAGACAGGAAAGAGGGTGAGGCAATCAAGCCACCATGACAGAAGGCCTGTCCAGCCTCTGTATTCTCCCTCAGGATCCTTTACTCTAAAGCTTTCTCCCAAGTACACAGGCATCCTGGCTGCTGCCTCATTTACCTCCATCTTCCCAGGCTCTCCCTGCCTCTCCTTCTACAGCTGGCATTGTCCTACCTACCAAGGTCTCCAGCCCTCTTCTCCCTCCCCCTCCTCATGCCCCTCCACTCACATACACATACCTCCCAACAAGCCTTCACACCTTGCTTCACACCACCTGCTCAGTTTAGAATAGCCTGCCATCTTCCCAGGGCAAACTTACCTCCCTCAGACGAGTTCTATCAAGAAAACAAAACCAACATCCTAGGGGTAAGATGTGAGAGGTCTGTGTAACCAAGACACCAACTTTGCCCCAAGTGAGATGGCCAGTGTCCAGGTCCAGGGCCATCAGTAGTAGTGATCATCTACTAGGGGAGACACTAGGATTATAAGCCTGAGTATACGCAGCCCCAGTCTTCATGGAGACACATATATGAACTATAAATTAGTGTATGACGCCTGTATTAGTGGAAATACATCATTAACAGTATAGTACTTGCTGAGTATTGTTAATATATTAACATAAGTACTTACTATTATTGTTATTGTTAATGTGTGAAGTACTTGCTACAGTACTTGCTACTGAGATTACCTACCCTTAGTATGCATAGTACCACATAATCCTCACAATAACCCTATGAGGTAAGTAACCTAGTCCCATTTTACAGATGAGGGTCAGAGAAGTTAAATAATGTGCCCAAGGTCAGATAGCTTGTAAGTGACTGAATCAGAATTGGAATTATGTCTATCTTACTCCAGAGCCTTCAGACTAACCACTATGATAAAATATGCCCAGGCATGAAAGTAGCTCAGGAAAAGAAGTGTTATCTCTGTCCAGTGTCGTGGGGACAGCTTCAGATAGGAGGCATTTAAATTCTTCAGATTCTGAAAGATTGATAATTTATCTGAACGTTCATAAGGAGGAGAGATTGAAAGGGAAAGAGAAGACTCCAAGGATAAAGGAAACACAAGGGAAGATACAATGGTGCAAAAGATGACAAACCGTTGAGTATTGCTGGAGGTATATTGCCAAGGGCAGGAGGATTGAGAACTTGAACTTAGAGAGGTCAACAGAGGCCCAGTTTTGAAAGGCCTCTATGTCAGGCTAAGGAGTTATGTATTTATTGTATTTAACCATTATGTAGTATTTCCTCCACGCTAAGCACTGTTTTAAGCATTTCACAAATATTAACTCACTCAACACTTACAAGAACCCTATGAAGTATTATTATTATCTCCCATTTATAGATAAGGAAATTGAGGAATGGAAAGTTGCATAATCCGCCCAAGATAACTGGTAAATGGAATTTAAACACAATCTAATTCAAGTCTAGCTCTTAGCCACTACCTGTGGCACAGTGAAGAGACTTTACATGTAAGGGAGTATTTTACATGAGGAATGGTGTGATTAGGTTTGTTTCCTTAAGATCTCTCCTACAGCATGTGGGAGAGGAAGAGACAATGGAGGAAGAAAAGAATTGATGGTAGGAAGACCACCCAAGAAAGAGTCAGAGTGTTGTAGTTGAAAGCTGATGAGGGCCCAATGACAAGAAAAACACAGAAGAGCAAATAGAGACCACAGCTATTTAAAAGGTAGAACCAAAGGGGTGTGATGACTCATGTGGTGGGAAGAGAGAGATACTGAAGCTGGCTCCCAGCTTTCCAGCTCAGATTCTTAAGTAGACAGGGATGCTGCCCACTCAGATGTGCAGGAAAAGCTGAAAAGCAGACAGTCGTGTAGAGCTTGATTCTCAACCTGCTATTGATTCTCAAGGGCAAGAACCAGTAGGCAGTTGCGTATGTGGGTCTGAAGCCAACACTCCTGGTTTTATAGCTATTGATTCTGATGTGCCTGTGTGAGGAGAGGACCAGGATGTGGATGATCTCAGGTGTATGAGGGAATTCGAACCCGGAGGTACCAACTGTGGAGTCACCCACCCTTGAATAACACAGAAAACCATACGAGGAGATATGATCACACATAAAGAGGATGTGGAGTACAAGAGAGGGAAGAGGGTAAGTGGCGGGTCTCTAAAGAACTCAGACATTTAACGTCACATAGAAGAAATGAATAAAAAAGAAGGGGTGGGTCTTTATAGCCTTTAAAAAACAAACACCCTTGTAAATCCATGGCTGAGTAAGACTTTTTTTTAAAAGTCCAACATGGTGAAATGAGAAAAGAATCCAGAAGACCAACTCATTGCGTGACCTTTCACAGGTGGTTTTATATCCCAATGAGCCACAATTTGGACGTAATGACCTTCAATCTCCCTACCAGTTATGGATCTGTGAAACGGTTCAACAGCAGGACCATAAGGTGACCTCCCAAATGGGGTCTATTTAACCAACCTTGGGATATTCAGGAAGGTAACTCCATGGAAGGAGTGTGGGCCAATCAACTAAAGAGGCCAGCATCAGGGAATGGAAGCAATCCCATCTCGGCTGTCCACCCACTGCTGTGCTTGTCTCTTAGCTAGTCTGGGCCTTTGATCCTCTCTACTTACACAGAGAGAATCATTCTTCACGGGAGACAATATCAGGTTCCTTAACCACCCTAGCAGACTAGAGAAGGGAAACAATGGTGTTTCTGGGATATGAGTGACCCAGCCAGAGAGAATGAAAACCACCTGAGTGGCTATATTCAAAGAACACACAAACACCATTTCATAGCATACTAAGGCCAAACACTGCACATTGAGAGGAACTCCCCTCCCGTACTTCACAGGAATTGTGTAAGGATCTGTGAAAAGTAGCCATGAAAGTTCTTTGGAAGAATAGTGCCACTGTATTAGAGAAACTCCTCCATGGTATCAGGAGACAAAAACGAATCTCTTTTGGGTAGTTCGCAAAATACAAAGAAAGAGTGTCTCCACTCCTGTGTCCCATGGACACTTCAAACACAGTATGTCCCAAACTGGACCTATCAGCATCCTACCAGCCCCCAAATCTGTTATCTGCCTTATTTCTCAGTCTCAACAAAGGGCACCCCAACCTCCCAGTTACTCAGCATGAACTCTCCCTGCCACCTCCCCACCCCTCTCTATCCTCACTGCCCCTGTAGTGGGTTAGCTCCGCCATCATCTCTTACCTGAATTACTAAAATAGACTCTAACTGGTCTCTCTGCAGCAAGACTTGGTACCCCTCTAACCCACTCTGATGTTGGAACCAAAGTGGTCTTTGAGGCAGATGACATAGCCCTTTCCTTAAAACTCTTTAACAACTCCCTGTTGTTCTCAACACGAAGTACACACTCTGACTTGGCAGGTAATGACTTCGTCATTTGCCTCCTACCTGATCAGTTTCATCCCTCTCCTCACCTGCCTGTCCACCAGCAATTGGTGTCTCCAATGCACTGTGCTGTCCCTCCACCTCTCCACAGGCTCTTCCCTCTACCTGGAATACTCTTCTTTACCCTCTTGGCCTACCCAAGTCATAGTCATTTTTTAGGTCTTTCACCTCACTTTTCCTCAGGAAGATTCCATGATTCACACCAAGCTAATCTGGATGCCCTTCCTCTAGAGCTCATAGCGCTCTATACTCCATTAGGTTGGACTTTTACTTTGCAATAATTTATTTACCATTTATCCCCTTCAATTGATTACAAGCTCAAGGGTTTAATGTTTTACCATGATATTTCCAACACCTAGCAGAACACATGATAAGCATAATAAAAGCTTAACAGATAGGAATGATGAATGTATAATACACCCAGTAGGTAGACATAGAAACATGGAGTTCTAGAAGCAGACTTGAGATGGCCCTTGGTGGTCATCTGGAACAACCTCCCAACCAGTACAGAATACTCCGACAAACTTCTAGACACTCTGCTGGACACTTTCCATTAGTCCACTGACCACGGTTGGGAGGCTCTGGTTTCTTCCTTACACTAAGCCGAAATGGGTCTCCTCTTAATCAGCCACAGCTCTGTTCTCAGGAGTCATACAGAACAAGTTCACTTGTTGTTCCTTATGACAGACCCTTACATACTTGAAGGCAGCTGTCCTGCCCTGCTCATTCCCTCAATTACCTTCTCTTCTAGTATACACTGCACTTGTTTTAAGAGCTCCTCCCTGGACAGGAATTCCAGTCCTCTCCTACCATAATTACTGCCTCCTCTGGACAGATCCTTAGACTAAAGAGTGATGCCCAAAGTGAAGTCAGTATCTTCCTCCTCAGAGCACTGGTAGCCAAAGGCAAACAAGGCAACACAGCATGGGGCTATAAGTCATGAAAGTAAATGAAATTTCTAGTTCTCAGAGTTCTCATTCACCTAAGATGAAACACGTAACAGGAGAAAAATCCATGTCATCAAGGACCAACAACTCAGAAAATAAGGGCATCTCCACATGGAAGCTTGAGTCTGGGGAAAATAAATCCATTCTACTGTTGACTCATCTCTCTGCCAGCTGTCTTAGTTCACCTTCCTTTATTACGAAGTATAATATTTCCTTTTCCTCTGAATATCATTTAATAACTCATATTATGAGAAAAGACCAACACTGACCTTTCTTCCCACCCATCATACTACCCAGAACTGAATGATTCTCTTTCATCCAAACTCTAACCAAGCAATTTCAAGGACTTCCAAACCATCCAAGTATGCTGTGAATCAGCTCAGCCAGTGAGACATACCCAACACATGATATATTACACCATTCCAGTGGGACACTGTGATGGGGGGAAAAAAAGACTTTGGCTTGGACAAGTGACTTAACCCCTCAAGACCTCCATTTCCTCATTAGTGAGTGACTGGACTGGCACAGGATTGTGTTCCAAGTATATTGGGATATTTGTCATTATCAGAAATACATAAACACAACCAAATCAATCCCACCAGATGACATTTAGACAGCCATCCTTTGTCATTCCCTGCCTTTCGGTTTCCAAACAACCCCACTGGTCCTGAATTCCACTGGTGCCTTGGATGGCATATCTGACATATTCTGTTGTCCAGGGCACTGGACACCATAAATAGGTTCCTTCCCCCACCATCTTGTGACCCCCAAGTCAACCCAAAGGACAGAAAAGCAGATAGAAGCTATTCCCGATCTCCATGTTTTGATGATTCTCATTAAAGCCCTGGCTATGAAGTGGTCCTGCAAACTTCCAAAGAGCTCCACTAACCTCAAAGAACATAAAGACTTGATAACCTACAAAGTCCTTGGGAGAATCTAAGTGACCCAAATCCAATTACTCAGAGCTCTTTATTTCTATGCATAATATTTCAGAGTTCACTTGCTAACATCTGCTTTGTGTATGATTACAACACTAATACATGTACTTGTTAAAAATTTTTGAAAACACAAGGGAAAAAGTATAATTATAGCATTCAGAAATGATTAACATTAACCTTTATAGCCTTTTTTCTATGCACGTATTATTTAATTGAGATCATTATGTACATATTATTTTATAGCCCGATTTTCCCTATGCCATTAAATTATTTTAATGATTGCATAGTATTCCATTATTACCATTAATTTAACTGATTTCTCATTGTAAGCACTTAGGTTATTTCAACCTTTTTGCTCTTATAAATAAAACTGTGACAAATATCCTGTAAAAGATATGTAAATATGCCTCATTTATTGGGGTAGAGATCTAGTATTTTTGCATTACCTTGACACAGGAAAAATCAAAGGAGGCCAATAAGGAAAAACAAACTGAGATACTTGACATATTTTCTCTTCTTATGATCCCAACAAACCCATCCACACACCCCTCAAGCTCTGTCTTAGCACTGCCTAAGGTTGAAACAGTGAATACCATTTTCTTTGGTCCTTTCAAATAGGAAAAGATTAGCAAAAATATGTTATAAGGATATTAGCAAATGTTTGTTCGCCTACATTGCAGGTGGAATGGTAATGTAGTCTAAACTTTAGAGGGAGAAAGAGTAATACTTCTAATTACAGAAAATGTAAGGTCGAAATTCCTAATAATAGGGGATAAAGTAAATTGTTACACCTATATAATGGAATATTTTATATCCTTACAACTTTTTAAATAAAAAGTTAAAATAAGGGACACCCGGCTGACTCAGCTGGTAGAGCACGCAACTCTTTTTTTTTTTTTAAGATTTTATTTATTTATTTGACAGAGATAGAGACAGCCAGCGAGAGAGGGAACACAAGTAGGGGGGAGTGGAAGAGGAAGAAGCAGGCTCATAGAGGAGGAGCCTGATGTGGGGCTCGATCCCACAATGCCGGGATCACGCCCTGAGCCGAAGGCAGACGCTTAACCGCTGTGCCACCCAGACGCCCCTAGCACGCAACTCTTGATCGTAGGGTTGTAAATTCAAGTCCTATGTTGGGTGTAGACTACATAAAAATAAAATCTAAAAAAAAAAAAAAAAGAGTATTTACTGACAGAGTAAGATACTCATAACTTTAAAAGAAAAATAACAATATATATAGTCTGTTTCATTTCTGCAAAAAATAAAAAATAAGTGCATATAATCTCATGCACACATCTGGGAAAATCTATACCAAAGTGTTAACAAGAGTGGTACATCGTAGAAAAATAGNAAAATAAGTGCACATAATCTCATGCACACATCTGGGAAAATCTATACCAAAGTGTTAACAAGAGTGGTACATCGTAGAAAAATAGTGATTTTTGCTTTGGCCTCTGTGCTTTCCCAAGCTTTTTAAGTCTTCAGTATTGGGTACTGTTTACATAAAATACTATGTGTTAATAGTGGCAATAAAAAATTTATCAAATTACTGAAGGAAATAAAACAAGATCAACTTGGAATTCCAAAGTCTGAGGTGGTCAATCCAACTCACCATGTCTCCTTCCCCAAGCTCTCTGCCTTTGGCCATTCCCATGAGAGAAAACAACAAAAACAACAGGTAGAACGTGAGCCTGTGACATTTCCCACTTAGTTTTGTGAATGACCCAAGTCACTGAGAAAGACTGGGATCAAAGAAGCACATCATACTCGAGAGCCAGAGCCAAGCACCAGGCTACCAGTCGCTGATGTCTAACCCCAAAACAGTAACATGAGCAGAACACTTTATCCAGATCCAAAATGCCAACAATGAGTAATTAATACTCCCCCCAGGCCCCAGGGGAAGGGGGAAGGCTGAAGCAGAAAGGAGGCGCCTCCCTCCACACAGCGAATACCTCCCACCTGCCCGGTAATTCACAATCCAGGCCCCCAGGGCATGCTCCTCCCAGGAAAGCCCGTTTGGAGAGCCTGTTCTCTGGACACAGATACAAAAGCAAACATCTGGCGTGTAAAGAGAAAGGCACAGGGGTCTCAGGTATGAACTTTGGTATGCCCCCATCTTCTTCATAAATGTCTTCAAAGAGACAACAAGCCCCTACCCCAGCCTGGGAGGCAGAGGGTAGGTAGTGGCCCTGATCACAGCTGCACTAGATGTTTCCACGTGCTGACCATGGGACCATATTCAAGTGTTTAGAGGTCTCTACATCTCCATGACCTCACCTGGAACATGGAGACTAGAAATCCTATCCATCCCACCTGATCATCGCGTGGATTGTTCATCGCGAAGAATCTCACCCCATGCCTGGCACGTGGTACTTAAAATTGGCTCCATTTCCCTCTCTTGCCTTTGTTCCTGGAAAAGGCCAGGGAAGCTTAGCTGACAGGGACAGGCCTCCACCCCAGCCACCAAGTCTTTCCTCTCTGGATGTTAGCAGGGGACCGGGCGCCATATAAGGAATCAGTGTGGCCCACTTGACCAACACGTAGAACAAGAAGGTCAGTCACTTCCATTTACGTTTCCATTGAACAGATTTCCTCACAAGATAATAGAGTGGAGAGGGGCTTTAATGTTCCCTAGTTGAACCTCGTCTCCACTGCCCTCATCCCCCTACTCAGGCCTTCCGGGGAAGCCCCCGCCAGCAGCACGTTCTGGTTAGTAAGCCCACACACTTGACACCCCCCAGAAACGGAGTCAATCCTGCTACAATGTGTTTAACTGACAGGAAATCCACAAAGTCCTTTTACAGAGACTGATTCAGATTTCCTTCATTTCACATATTTTTATTTTAAGAACTCTGTCAAACCCTGTCTGGCTATAGACAAGAACAGGCGAACAGGCTTTCCCTTCATTTTCAGGCAGGGAAATGCTGTCCAGTCACTCAGCCTTTTGTTTCCCGCCCCCCTTCCCCCAGGACGGCACTCTACTCTCCCATCCTGGAAGACGGGACGAGGCTCACCAAGGGCAGCGTCACACCTCCTGAGTTCGTGGTGGACAAGGAGACCCAGGAGGGATGAAACAGGGAGGTGGGATGCACTATGAGAGTTTCTCCTGTTCCCCGCCTCCCATTCAGAGCTGCCCCTGAATCAGCCACCCATCCTTGCCCCCGGCTGAGTCCCTAGCCTGTCCATAATGGGCCTTGGTCGCTGCAACCCACTTCTGCCCTGCTGACCTCGCTCGGAGAGAGGCGTGAGTGAGGCATGTTCAGCCATGCTTTCTTCTTGTGGCCCCCGAGGCATCTTCAGAAGCCCCTCCCCTGCGAAGATGGAAGAGCAGCAGGTCGGAGTGCCTGACAATGTCATAGCTGCTCTGGCTCTGCCCGCTGCTCCCTCCCTCTCCCCAGCCCATGAGCTCCTTCCCAAGAGAGCGATATTTCTCCTTTCTCCTCCACCTTCTGCCTCCAGCCTGAGATTTGTCAGCAGCCCCTTCATGTAGCAAACATACGAGTTGGTTTGCCTTAAAAGGTCAATTGCAGCAGATTTGTACGTGTTCTCTCCCTCTGACGCCAAAGTCCCATGGAAGCAAAGGGAGTACAAGCCGTCCTCGATGCAGGCACCCCCTGCTCCCACTCCCGGCTTCTCACTCCACCACCCCCATGCCTGAACAGTGTCTTCAGCCAAGGAAGGACAGAACGCTCACAGGCTGGATGTTCCTCCACCATCCTTCCTGCCACAGCTCCAAAGCTCAGCACACATAGCCATTCAAGTATCCCAGTGGAAGCCATCAGATCTGTGAGCCCCAGGGGGGTCAGACAGAGGGACACCTGGGGCTGGGGGATTCACCCTTTGTGGAGGTTGACCTCTGTGCTCAAAGGCTTGGCAGTGTGGGACAAAGTCCGGCAGCCTATTTGGCTACATTCTCAGGAAGTCATTTCTATTAATGAGGCACCTGTCCGAAAATGCAGTTCTCAAATCAGGGTCCAGGGCCTTTAGTGCCCTAGGAGATTCTTCCAGATGGTCAGCAGGCTGTCGCTTCCAATATTAATGCTTATTATATGACAGCATCAACACTTCTGTCTCCAGCATGATGTAACCATGGCCTCTACTTGGCATATCTCTGAGAATGGTGGCGTGTCACCATAAGTGGGGGACTCAAAGAGCTCCAAATCTGTGCCGTGTCTCAGATGAAGAACGTGAGTCCAGGAGCCAGAAAGAGGCATGCCACCAGCAGGGAGACTAATACATGGCAGGGGCAGAATCCCCATGCAGGTTCTCATTCAACTACCCCCCCTCAAGGAAACATCAGCCAAAACCATTATCAAACCACGGATCTCCCCCCATTCAAGCCAGTGAAGGTTCTTTGTGGGTGGGGTATTTAGAGCGTGGGGGCATTGGCCTGAATCACTGGAGAACCACTGTTGTTAACTGGATGAAATCAAGGAGAATTAAGTATATTTTTCATTACATAATAGGAAGCCAGCAGATGCAAGGTTTTCTCTTCCCTCCCTGAGAGCTGTAAGCTCTGTCCAGGACACCATATTGCCACTTACCCTAGTTTAGAGCTGTGGTTCTCACCCATTAGCATGCATCAGAATCACCTGGAAGGCACTTTATTTTTATTTTATTTTTCTTAAAGATTTTATTTATTTACTTGAGATAGAGAGTGAGAGAGAGAGCACAAGCTGGGGGACAGAGGAAGAGGGAGAAGCAGGATCCCCACTGAGCAGGGAGACTGACGCAGGGTTCAATCCCAGGACCCTGGGATCATGACCTGAGCCAAAGGCAGACGCTCAACCGACTGAGCCACTCAGGTGCCCCGTGGAAGTCACTTCAAAATGCAGTTCACTGGGTCCCATCCCTAGAATTTCAGATTCAGGAAGTCTGGGGTCGAACCCAAATGTGCATTTCACACAAATTCCCAGATGACAGGGAACTCACTTTGAGAACCATGTACTTGAATTTCACCAAGACTGACACTTCCATTTCCGCAAGTCCCACTCCATCCCCCAAGGCACATATCCACAACTGATACTCCCTTGTTCATTCTCCTCCCAAGGCTACAACCTTATCTGATGGTTCTGCCCAATTAAGGCAACTCACTCATGCTACATCATAATCCATTGCCCCATTCACAGATGGCTGAAGATTCAGGCTGGCCCCCTTCCCAACATCGCCTGCCGTTGTACTACACCAAGTTTCCCCAATCCAGACAGAGCAGATGAACCAGAAAGGAGTTTCCAACTGACACACTCACAGCAAACCTTTTTCCTGAAATGCCTCCCATTACCCAAGACTTGCCAGAGATTCTTGACCTCAGGAGGTATCACAATCCAGAGAGGAGACCCCCTTAGGCAGCATATACCTTAGTCTCCTCCATCCTTCCCCAACTTTCAGGGCTTTGCTTCATTTCCAGAAGCAGCTGGCACTCTCCTGCTGCAGGTATAAAAGTCAATGACACCCATTCCAGTGGGACAGCCACTCCTACATAATGCATTGAGTCCCTCCCTGGCTCAGAGCAGATTGGGTTGCCTCCAGCTCAGAAAGGGCGAGGCACCTGCTCATATCAACAGGTGTCTTCCAGCGGAGGCAGCCACCAGGGCTCCGCAAACCCCCTGGGACACCAGGTCAATTTGCTGGGACGTGGCCAAAGCAAGAAAACATGGCCTCACGGAGGTTCCAGGTCCATATTAACCAACAAAGTAGCAGAGTGCACTTAAGAACATGGCCACGTGGTCAGAGAGGCCAGGATCCATGGTCCACTCACCTTACACCAATTGTGTGGTCTTGGGAAAGTTGGTGAAGTTTTCTACACCCCAGTTTCCTCGACCATAATTTGAGGAAATAAGGATACCTGCCTTAAAGCTCTGTTCACAGGAATTAAAAAAAAAAAAAAAAGCCTGTGAAAGAACAGTCAGCAAAATAAATGTTAGCTGCTCTTACTATCCTTATGATCAAGGAAAACAAGAAGGCCCTACACCTGGCTCAAACTACTACGCTTCAAAGGCCTCAGGAAGCAGGGCCTCGGATTCAACAAAGGCCCCTAGAGACAGTCTGGCTGGTACCTGTGAGCACCCGGGGACCCTCGTGCTTCTCATCCAACCTCCAGTGGCTCTAGCCCAGATCCGCCCCTGGCCTCTGGCTGCTGCACGCTCTTCTCACATGAGGCCTCATCTTGGCCTCTCCCCAACGTCCATTTTAAGCTACACCGCAGGCTCTGGCAATATGCTTCTGCTGACCTCGACACGTCTTCCATTTCTGGCATCACCAGAATTTTCCTTGGAGCCAGGAGCCTCACCTGCAGCCAGTGATCAGCCAGAGGTTTCCACTCCATCACCATAGGACAGAGACATGCCTGTCACCTGGCCCTGACAGGAATCTGCCAGCTAGACTCCAAGTGAAGGAATCTTCCAGAAACTTTCCCCCAACTGTAGGAAATGAGCTGACATCTGAAGTCTGACTGCAAGTTACCTGAAAAGAAATATTGCTCGAAAACCTACTCCCACACCTTCCATTTGAGACAATTCTATTCTGCTGCCCTCACCTAAGAGCTGGACGACTCAGAGAGAGGACTTGGACTGTTTAATAATCTTTCGACTTACAAGAAACAAAGGCATGGTTAGGTTAAGGGCTTGCGGGGAGGATATGAGGAGCAGGACAGGCAGGACCACAAAACCATCAGCAAAGGAAGTAGCTACACCCCCTTTTCTCTTTTCCTTCCCTTTGCGGCATCACTGCTTTGCTTTCTGTGTCATGTTCCATTCTCCCATCTCCGCTGGTCACCATTTCCTACCCTCAGGACTAAATCATGGTCTTTGAGCTCAGGAACTGCCACTGTCAGCTCATCCAATTCCAAAGAACCATTGTGGGTGCTCACCACTGGTGTAATAAGCCATGGCTATGGGATGTGGGGTGGCCAGGGTCACAAGATACAGAGCAGGCTGCTGTCCACTTAGCAGGCGTGATGGGAAGGGCAGCTTCTCTCAGAAGAGGGTGTGGCTGAGCAGGGGGAACAAAAGAAGAAAACCACACCCGTGTGCCAGGCAGAAGCCAGCCCAGCAGAGCACTTCCTTATCCAGAGCTGTGCCAAGACCTTAGACTGGGACCAGCAAACCACAGCCAAAGGACAAGTGTGAAGAGTAGAGCCTGGTCCCAGGAATTTCCCAAAGTGGCATGAGTCCATCTGAGTCATAGTCATCATCAATGGAAAGTATTTTCAAATGTCCCTTGCTCTGGGCTGGAGGAGCTATGTAATGACTCAAGCTTTCTCAAAATATGTAGGCAGCAATCTATGTTCTGGAATGGACATTAAGAAGGTGTCAGAGAAGACAAACACATCTCCCACAGATTGGAGATATTCAGAAGCCATCTTTTGTCCTCCTTGATCTAAGGCAGAAGAGGAGGGATTAAGAAGAAAATGATCCCAACGGTGTTTCGAAGAGATAATACTTGGTCACAGACACCCCAAGGAGGGGGGTGTCAGGGCCAACACAGCTCCTCTCACCAAGAGGGCCAAGAAAGACGGCCCCACCAGTAAATACCCAACCAGGAAGGAAATAAGAAAGGACATACCCTCTCTTACCAGCCTGTCCAGCAGGTCTTGGATACTTTAAAGGGTCAGAAGCCCCAGTAGTGTCATGGAAAGCAGAGTGAAAGGCTCAGCATGTGGTTGAGCTAAACAGCCAAGCACCTCTCCAGCTGGTGGGCATGAGGGTTTGGGGCAGTCACAGGAACCATGGCCCACCTGCAAAATCCTGCCACAGAGCCTCAGAGTTAGGTGGAAGCCAGAGGAAGGCAGCAGAAGGGGACAGGGAGAATAAATTCCAGCATGTGGCTGAACACTGCAAACACGGAAGGGCTTCTCCAGCACCCCAGCTAAAGGCAGTGGCAGCCTCCCGTATTGATTATGCATGCATGTTACTGAGCGAACAGGCCAGCTGGGCAGGGCCAAGGCCCACTGGATAATTTATATGCTTAAGTTGGCACTATCAGAGCCATGGGCATAGTTCAGAGGAAGGAGCTGGAGAACAGACATTCAAGACATAAGCAAACCGTCACCCTGCAGCTTCCGGTGGGTGGGCAAAAAGGTCTCCCAGGGAGATCACGCAGAGTGGTGCCGAAACGTATGTTTGCGTGACACACTGCTTCCACTGCCCATGACACATGTTCCAGCCTGGAATCCCAGCCACCCCTTCCCTTGGCAGATTCCTTCAAGACCAGGGGACTCTCACCACCTACAGAAAGCCTGATCTACACTCCCAACTTGGACTAGGTGACCTACTTAGTGCTCCTCTGGTAACCTAAGGCTGCCTCCACTGGAGCCTTCCAACCCCTGCATCAATTCAAAGCATTTCTGCCACATAAGGAAGTCGTCTCCAACACGCTCAACAAAGAGGAACCTCCCATTAGTTTTGGACAGCTCCCTACACCCCTCCTTCATAGCTTTATCCCAGTTTGTACTCAGATTTTTCAGTACCTCTATGCTCACTTTCCTTCCCCCCACCCCCCAAACGTAACTCCATTCAAGAAGGGACCTTGTTGGCCCCTTTCACCACTGCACCTACTACAATGCCTGGCCTGCACAGAAACACAATGGATAATGACTTAATAAATAAGTCCTTCTACAACACGTTACGGTCATATTTATTGCTCTTTCTTCCCAACCAGACTGTGAGATCCTTTAGGGCAAAAACGTGTCTAATTGATCTTCTTTCCCCAGCACAACAGGAAGGGGGATGGGGTCAAGCTTTTCTGGCACCTTTGGGTGATTATTTCCCATCATGGAGATGAACCAAACATCTCCCCTCATTTTGTTCTTTCACAGTGCGTAGCAAAATTCCTAACCTCTAACAGGAGTTCAGTGTCTATTTCAGATGATTCACCTTTCAAGGAGCCCATATCTAAGACTGATAATGTGTCCTTTACGTCAGCCAGGGACAGTCAGCCCCTCACGGCCATCAGACACGGATAAAAGCAGGATTTAGAGCTGGAGGAGCCCACCAGGAGGTGGAAGCCCTAACTGTGAGTCCCCACCCTATACTTCCTGGCTTGGCGACATGCAGGAGGCACCAAATTCCCTAGTGTGTTGTTTCAGCTTTAAAAATGGAGGACATTTCCCCAGGCCCACAAGCATCAACTCTACCACCCCGTGTTGTGGTGACAAAACACAGCAGTCAGTCCTTTGGACGCAAGTTTGAATCCTACCTCTGGTTTTTAGCTGTGTGACCCTGGATGAGTTACTGAACTGACCTGAGTCTCAGTTTCCCCATCTGTCAGGCCGGACTAACAGTAAAGTTTACAAGGATGGAATAAGATGATGCATGAAAAGGACTTGTGACAAATGAGCACAGCAGCAGTTTATTCATGGAAGCTCATTATAGTGGAAAGACCTTGCATTTGGACTGAGAAGATCTACTCCAGGAAGCTGGGTGATAACGGAGAAGCTGGGTTCTCAGGTTCAGTTTCCTCGTCTGGAAAACAGAAGAAACGAAACCGTCTCTCTTTATTCTGGCTACGTTCACTCCCATCCAGGATGCCTGCACTTGCTGTTCCCTGTAGGGAAGCCCCTCCCCAGCTCTGCCATGGCTCTGTCATCATTCAGGTTTCAGGTCAGACGTCATCTCCACAGATGGCTTTCCCTGCACCTCTCCAAAGCCCTTTGCTTTATTCTATTTCCTTCCTGGAAGTCACTTCTGTCTGAAATTGTCTAATTTGTATGTATTTATTGTCTATCACACTTCTCACTAGACTTTCAGCTCTAGGAGAGCAGAAGCTTGGTCTGCCCTCGACTCCAACGTACCACCAGAGTTTAGAATGCTACTACCTTGCACATGCTAGGTGCTCAACAAACACTGAATGAATGAATGAATACCCTCTACGATCACTGTGAAGAAACAAATGAATAACACGATGAAAATGCCTAGCACGGTCCTGGTTCACAGTAGTCTCTTTGTGGTGATTTTCCTTGCTTTCCCTAGGAACTCATTTTTCAAGAACTATGGGCCTTAAACATTATCTCAGCTTGAGATTTAAAGCTTACTTAAATTCAGCTAAGGTTACGAGACAAGGGAAAAGAGAGAGAGAAGTAGGGGCACAGGCATAATCAGCCTCCCCATGCAGATCTCCACCACGAGCTTCTTTAAAGCCTCTGCCAGGTCTGAGCAACTGAGCCTCCCAGGATCCCCTGAGTGCTCCGGAAGACAGGTCATCAATTGAGCCACTTCTGCATCTGCACACATTGAAGATCAGACACAAAGAAAAATGGCGCTCAAATCAGTGCCAAGGGGTCAGCGCCAGCCAGGGCGTAGATTCAGGCTGGGCCCCTGAGAAGACTCGAGACTGAAATGCAGGCCCAGTGAGGCACTGACCAGAATGGCGACTGAGATACCTACCTCAGGATGCGGGAGCACCCTGCCCCCCTCTGTGACTGTTGCCCCCTCTACTTAGTCATCCATCTCTAGAGTCCCTCTCTTCACTCTGGCACATATCACACTATCATCCTTTTAAGCCACCCAACTTGGGTGGCTCTCCTACACAGCCAGAGGTCCCCTGTCAACATGGTAGATGAATCCATCCTCCCTTCTCCTGCCAGATGCAGACAGACTATCCCAAGTAAGGCCCTGACCAATAAGGGGGCAATGGTGGCAATGATCTCACCTTGTCCACATATTCTAGGCATCTACATTCTGAGCCACTGAGCCACCGCTGCCCTGGAGCTCAGAGAAGGAGCACATCAGCGGTCAAGAGCTTCACCCAGGTGGCTGTCAAGGCTCCATCCCTCCAGTGGGCTCTTGCCCAAAGGGCTGAGCCTAAACTCTAGATACCAACCAGAATTCACAGCCCTGATCTGAACTTCCATTTTATATATCAAAGAAAAGCTCTGAAGTTCTCTACACTCAAACACCACACTTCCTATCAAAATGCCAAAGTAAGGCCACAATGGGATTAATCTGTGGTTTTCAACCACTGCACTCAGTCCATTACCCAGAAGACCCTTACCACGTGGAGGAAGTGGATTGATGTGGATCTCACACCATGCACCTGCCCCAAACCCAGCTGGCATCATCTCCCCTGGACTAGAAGTTGAGGGTCAGTTTGGTGCGAAGGAAGCAGTACCCTGAAGAGGAGTTGGAGGGAGAATCAATTCTTAGTATAACAGAGAGATGGAGAGCAACAAATGGCGGACTAGACCATGAGCAGTGTCCTCCCATGCTCTAGTCCCTGTGGGTCAAAGTCCAGAGTCAGAGGGGGAGAATTAACCCAACAGCCAACTGCAGAAAATTGGCACTCTGATACCAACTCTAGCAGAATAGGTTGGGTGAGGCAGGAAAATACACAAAGAAGGTGGCCTTCAAGCCATGACAGAATAATGGCTCCAGTGCCTGGGGAGAGGACTTTCCAAGGAAGGCTGACAGATAACCAGAAGAACTCTGTCTTCTAGCCAGTTCAGCTATAATCTTGACCCCTTCAGTCCCACTTTCTCTTGATACCCAAGCTTCTTAGTGAGAGAGCTAGTTCTGTTTACAGGACAGGGGATTTACCCATCACTCCAGCAGAGTCCTGGGCTAGCCTACCTTTCCTAAATAGCACTGCCTTCACTCCCTGGGATCCCTTTCTCTGGTGCTTTTCCAACCTCCTCTCCCCTTACAGTTACTTAAGCGATATTATGTCCCCATGTCCAGCCATACCAACCTGCTGTGTAACTTTATGCAAGCCTTAACCTCATTGAGTCTCAGTTTATGTATACCTAGAATAGGGAATGGGGGTTAAATCAGGCCAGCTCCAAAGTTTCATCTTGGCAATAATATTCCATAATTCCATAATTGCTTGAAAGAAGATTATCAGTGGAGTCATCTGTGACAATGATATCTACTTTATCAGAACTGGACCTGGACTGATTGGTCTTGCTGGGTCCCAAGCTGAAAAGGCTTTCCGAAGTTCTCTTAACTTGATAAATGTTCTATAAGTCAATTTCTCCTCCCCATATTCTTATTCCAGATAGAGGTAGGGGATCAGGAATGTAGGAGGCACTGGGAAGATTGAGAAGAAATCAGCAAGTACTGGTAAGTGGCAATTTCTCGTCAGAAAGAGAAAAAAAGCACAAGTTCAGACTCACTGGCTGCCACCTCTCAGGGCTCCTCATACCCCTCCCCTTATTGAAATATGTGAAATCTGCCCCAGCAATCTGGAACCATGCCACCCTCCCTAGGAGAGGAGTTTTTGTGCCAAGCTTCTGACAGCTACTCACATCAACACCTTGGGAATCGTTCTCCACACTCATCTCTCCCTTATCCCCATATCCAATCCATCATCAACTCCAGTCAAGGGGACCACCAGAATATGCCTCAATTCTGCCAGCTGTCACCCACACCACGGCCCCTACTCCATCTCCAGCACCTCACACAGTGTCTGGACCCAGCAGGTGCTCAATAAAGATTTGTTCAATGAATGGAATCCAAGAGGACTTCCCTTTCCCTGAGGAACAGAACTAAGAGACAAGCTGTTTTTTGCGGGGCAATGGGTGAGTTCAATACTTCCTACGCAGCTAAAGCATAAGGAAGCACCCCACCTGAAACCCCATACCACCATCTGAGTTCAGAATCCCTCTTGCCCTCCTCCCCACTCAGATCTCAAGACTCAGTAGTGACAATGAAACCATAGGCATCTCCTCACTCTGTGGATAGATGTAAGTATAAGTATCAGTTTAACATCTGAGCAATGTTAATTCCCAGGAGCCATCTCCTGCCCTCCAACATGATAACAATATCGAAACAATACCTGCCCTGCACTCCCGCACACACACATCCATACGTACCCCTTGTTCAGGCAGCAGAAGGGAACAGGACTAGGACTCAGACCCCTGTGCTGGGGCCACATGGCAGCACCCTCATAAGAATACGGGAGTATCAGTCTGCTCCTCAGTCCACGGGCCGAGCTGGCATGGTTTTCATGAATGCAAAAGACAAACCTCTCCCCTAGCCCACCCTCCTGTCCCCATCACCAGGGTCAGATGTTCAGGGCTTGGACACTGCTCAAAGAGGAGAAGGAATGGTTGAATACCCCTGCTCACCCCCAATTTCTGGAACTCCACATTCATCCGCAGGGAGTCACTTACCACAAAAGTCCTAAAACTGGGAAGAGTGATGTGAGTGGGTGGCTGGCTGGTTTCCCGACCATACCTGTCTCCAGATTTTCCTCATTATTTCACACTGGGGGAACCACCTCCAAACTTCCAACATCATCACCCCAGCTCTAGACGTGCCTGGGAGTCGACCTTCCAGCCAATGACGCAGAACCAGGCTCTCACAGCCCATCTGGCCATGTGGTAGACCAACTCTGGGGCCTGGGGAGTCCCCACGAGGGGTCCTCCCATGGAAAGTCCCAGCCTTTCCCTCAGCTTCGATGAATGTACTTCCACATTGGCCCACCTGCGCCTCCAGTCCGACTGCTCTGGAAGTATGTCTCATGGCGGTTGTGAACACAGCCTCTGGAGTCAAGCATGCTGGGTTCCAATCACACAGCACTCCCAAGGAGGTACCCCTTGACCTGCTACCTGCTGTGCTGTCTGTAAAATGCGAATCACAATGCCTACCTACCACACAAGATTGCCATGAGAATTAAACACATTAACTATTGTATTTTTTTTTAATAAAGATTTTATTTATTTATTTAAGAGAGGAAGAGCAGGAGCAGGGGGAGGGGCAGAGGCAAAGAGAGAAGCAGACTCCCCACTGAGCAGGGAGCCTGATACAGGATTCAATCCCAGGACCCTGGGACCATGACCTGAGCAGAAGGCAGATGCTTAACTGACTGAGCCACCCAGGCTCCCTTCACTATTATATGTTAAACTCCCCACACAGGGTAAGTAATCCTTCTACTGCCGTCAGTTTCCAACCTCCGACTGAGCCCCACACACCACACTAGTTACAAATTTGCTTGCACTGAAACACACAGCTCCCACGGCCTTCAAGTATGCTCCATCCAAGTAGAAGCTTTGAAAAATAAGCAAAACAAAGGGAACGTGAATTTCCCTTGTATCTTTCCTGAGGCTCTCCATCTTCCCTGCATGCCACCCTTATCTGTTAGAAACAAACCAACTTGTTAATATAGCAAGAGAGGAGGTAAACAGAGGGGAAAATGAACCACTAAGAACTATGGATTCCGGGAAACACACTGAGGGTTTCAGAGGGGAGGGGGGTGGGGGAATGGGCTAGCCCGGTGATGGGTATTAAGGAAGGCACGAATTGCATGGAGCACTGGGTGTTATACACAAACAACGAATCATGAAACACTGCATCAAAAACTAATGATGTACTGTATAGTGGAAAACATATCATAATTTTTAAAAAAAGAAAAGATAAAAAAAAAAAGAAAGAAAGAAAAGGAAAGAAAGAGAGTAACTGATGGAAGCCGAATTTCTTCCAATTCCTAGTCACACCTTTTCCACGGTTGTCACCAGTTCCCTTAATAATACCCTTCATTTGTAGAATGCCCCTCCCAATTCCTCCCTCTCCCCAAGAATGAAAAGCTGTGACTTAGGAGAAAGCCAGAGGGGTGGGCATCACAAGAGTAACAGTGGTTCCTTCTGGGAGGTGGGACTGCAGGCGATTTTCATGTTCTTCTTTGTGCATTTATTTTACTGAATTTTGGGTTTCTCTTTCTTTTCTTCTTCTTTACCCCATGTACATGGCACATGTATTCCTTTTTTAAAATGAGAAAAAATGTAAAGCTATTTCAAAAAGTCCCCTTGTCTCTAGAAGGTGGTTCCTGAAGGAGAATGAAGGAAGATGACACGTTCTCGTTCCATCCTCAAGGACTAGGTGGGAAGTGACTCAATGTAATAAGGCACCTAAATTATGGAAGCCGGGACAGGGACATTCATCCAGCCAGCAGGTGTTCACTGAGGGCTCACCCCTTGTGAGGTGCCACATGTGAACAAAACAAAGTCCCAGTCAGCCCTCGGGGTGATGAGGTCCTATTCAGGCAGACAGACAATAAGCAAAATGAACACGCGTGTAATATGTCAGATGGCGTAAGGTGCTATGAGAATTAAGTCCAGTAAGGGGATCGAGGGCTGAGAAGGGATGTGCTATTCTGGAAGAGTATTTGGGAGGGCTTGCCCAAAGAGGGTCATTTGTGCAGAAACCTGGGGAATGGAAACAACCAAGGAACAGGCCAGGACAAAGGCATGGATGTTGGACTGGGCTTAGCAAGTTCAAAAGGCAGTGTGAGCAGGGAGAATTAAAGGAGAAAAGGGTGGACAGGTGCTGGGGCCAGATCTGGTAGGGCTTTGCCGTCATTCTTGGGACTCCCCACTCCGGTGTACTGTAAGTGGCACAGGAAGCCACTGGAGAGTTCTGAGCAGAGACACAATTTGACTTCCATTTTAAAGGATCGTTCCAGCCTGCTGTGTGGGAAAAAAATGCACAGAGTCAAGAGCAGAGGCAGGCGCGCAGTCAGGAGGACACTGTAGTAACCCAGGCAAGAGATGGTGGCAGCAGTTTGGATTTTACATGCGTAAGAAATATGGTCCTATTCTGGGTCCATTTTTAAGGGAGAGCCTACAGGCCTTAGTGATAGCTTGAACTTGGGACATGAGAGCGAAAAAGGAGTCAACAACAATCCGAAGTGTGTTAGGAGTAAGCACCTGGGAGGATGGAGTTGCTTACTTCTCAAACGGGAAGACTGGTTGGGACAGGAGATGGAATGGAAGGATATTAAAGCACAGAAAGTTTGAGTTGACTTAGTATCTGACAGCAGGTAGAGATGATGGCCAAGCAGGTGGATATACAAATCTGAGTTGAAGGGAGAGGTCCAGGCCAGACCTATAATTCCAAGATCACTCAACTAGGCAGTGTACCTACAACTCGTCACTTAATATTCCAAATCCACCTATGGGGTGGGTGTGACTTTATTCCTGTTTTGTAAAGGGCCAATCTGAGACTCTGAAAGGGTGTAGTCCCTTGCCCCAAGTTTATACACACAGAACAGACTCACCTGCACTCACACCTGGGTCAGTCTGATGCCAGAGCCCAGGATTCGGACCTTGAGAAATCCGATGATAATAACCAGGAGCTAATTCAGTGAACACGGCAGCCCGTAGCTGCCCCGTTCGGTCAGCTGAGCCCCACCTCCTTGCGAGACCTGTGACTGTTCTCGCCTGAGCGTCCATGGCATCCAGGCCCCAACGCGAAGTCTAGCTCTTATGCACGGGCTTCTGCCTTCATCTCTTGACTTGCCCCTGAGTCTCCAAGGGACCTGAAATCAGGCTTTAAACACCAGCCTTCGGCACTGGGGCCTCACTGCCCCACCAGCCGCTGCCAGGCCCTCCCTGGGCAGGCACTGCAGCTGTCTGCTCCACATGTGGGAGGGAGAGTGAGCCTGGAAACCCTGTGCAGGTGGCAGCAGGTGACTCCTCTCTGTGGGGCAACCTGGTCAAATCATTTGACTGTTAAGCCTCAGTTTCCTCAACTACCAGAAGGTGGGAGTTAGACAAGACTCTTTTAAGCAGGAAGGCAAGTTTTTCTAAGCACTGATACCCTGTAGTGGAAAAGCCTTGGATCCCGCAGTCCCTTTTTGAATCCCGCTCTGACACTCACCGTCTCGGGGAGCCGTCAGCCATTCAGACCCTTCACCCTATCCCTCCATCTCTAATACAAGGGTGAGCATACCAACCTTCCAGGGGTGTGGGCAGGACAGTCACATGGCACATGGTGACTCCCGCTGTGCTCATTTACAAAAGTCCCAGGAGCCCACAGTGAGCCCAAGGTCCCCACTCCACTTGGGACTCGCCTTCCTCCACAGGACACATAAAGGTCTCGGTCATGTTCCACTCAGCCACATGATGATTTCTCTCACCTGCCTCAACCTACCCCAGCCCAAAAACCCTGAGACCCTAACAGCTCAGCTTTCCCCCTCCCCCTAATCTCATTTCTTCAACTCCTGCTCCTAGGAAAACCCAGGTCAAGGTATTAGGAGGGAGAAAAATGAAAAGAAAATCTCCTTGCCTGTCCCATCCGCCACCAGATGGAGAAGCTTGCTATGGGGAGAATCCGACCAACGCACAATAAAAATCACTACCATCAGTAGTCTCATGGCTATGACTGCTGGAGACCAGGCAGTACCAAAGTGGGATAGAGGGGGAGCTGAGCATGGACGTGGCATCAGACCACTTGGGTTCTAATTCTTAATACCAACTATTAGATGACCTCGGAAAAGCCACTTGCTTCTGAGCCAACCCCCAACAGCAAAGATTATGTCATTACCTCTCATGAGATAAGGACCCTTGGGCTCAGGAGGTGAGGGATCCACTTGACTAATAAATAAGCAATAGGGAGTTACCCTGAGACTGCTTGTGTGATCCCAAAACTCGGGCTCTTCCTACCCCATCTTGATAACTAGAGCACCGCAGGCTTTCAAGTCAGAAACTACCGACCTCTCTGAGCTTTTACTTCTCTCATCTATAAAGTGAAGACAGTGCTACCTGCCTTGTGGGCCCTATCAGGAGGATCTGGATAGGACAGGAGTAGCTCAGGCACAGTGCATACATGAAGCAGCCCCTCCCCCCATGACTTGGACGTCCATTCTTACTGCTACCTTAGGGCCTCTGCAGAACAGGAAACATTCACATGGCCCAGGCAGTCCTGGAACACAGTAGGTCCTCCACAGCTGTTCTCTGAAACTTAAAAGCCAAGTTTAAGCCAATGCCACGTGGCTATGAACCACAAAGCTAATATTCAAACACAACTCTTTGGCCCCAATTCTATAGCTCACCCAAAAGTCAGCTCAGAGCCGTTGGACAATCCTGAAACCTGAGAGCACCTTGTCCCATCCCTCCCCTCTATCCCTGCCCCACCACTCTGAGCTCAATTTCCAGCTACCCAGAGTCACACGCAAGAGGAAAATCACCAAGGCAGAAGAGCCCCCTTTTTGCCAGCTCAGGAGGGATCCCCTAGTAAAACTTCTGCCTTCATTTCAGGGAACAGAACAAAAAGCATCCTATTGACTTGGAGGCATAAAGCAAATTAATTCTGCAAACACAGTCCAACGCATAGAACGGCCCAGTGAGGGCCAGCTAAATATGATCAGAAACCAGCAAAGCAATTCTGAAGCCATCAGATCCCTGAGGAAATGATGATGTTGCCAAGGCACCTATCAATCAAAGCTGATCCTGGAGGAGCCGTGCATGTACACACTGCAAAAGGAATAAAAATCTCAAATCCGTAGAGCATGAACTCGGGTTCCTGCACCTCGGGCTCTGCCTAGGAAACCCCCAGGCCCTTCAGGAGTATTTTGCAAGAAGCACCAACCCTCAGGCTTCCCTAAAACACTCTTAGCCTCTTTTCTCTGAAGAATGACAAAAACCGCAGGAGAACAATGTTGACAGATGAAGACTGGCTTGGTCCTTTGTTGTTCCCCCCTTGCTCTGCCTTTCCTCCTCCCTGCCTGTGTGCCAGGATGAGTCACAGGCGCCCACATGGACCATATTCTGGACTGGGCTCAGTGATCCAGCTTGGTGGCTTCTGCTGAGAGAGTAGAGCCATGTCAGCCAGGCAGTGTCCCCCTTGCTCCTAATTCTGACAAATCCAGGGACTTCTCCACCCTGCCTCTAAAATTCTGCTCCTACAACAAAGGTCAACAAGCCACCTGATTGCTCTGATATGTCCCATGCCCACACCCCCACCCCAGACACACACACTAAAGTCCTAATGCCTTTGCCTACTCTCCTGCAGTTACCAGCATCCACTCCAGCCCCCACTCACGGTGAAGCAGCCACATAGCTGGGGTGGGCCACCTCCACCTGGTTTTAGGGCCATCCTGTTACAACTGGTTTAGAGAGGTGCACGGGACCTAAGTGTGTCCAACAAAAGTCAAAGTCAGCCGGAGGCCCCAACAATATGTGGCACCCCTAGAGTGTACCATAGCTGAGGGCTGAGGTCCCTTCTCTAAACCTTGAGTTGCATAAACGCCATCCCCCAGAGTTCCCTCTGTATTAAGCCCGATTGAGTTGGGATTCCCATAATTGAGACTGTCCTAACTGAAACACTTAGCACTCCAGGTTCTTCAAAAATGAGCCAGCACATGCCTCTCCGGCCCTCTCTCTCACTCGGCCCTCTACTCATATGCTATAAAAGACCCATCTCCCCTGTACTGAGGACGAATTCCTCATTTTCTTTCCTTTCCTTACGTGGTTTCCTTGGCCTGTCATCCTCAGTCCTTCTTCTCTGTCTACTGAAGCCATTCTTTAAATTCCACCTTCTCAGTGAAACCTTCCTCACACACCCTTTCCTGGCAGGAAGTAATCGTTCCCTCCATGAAAACCCACATGGTTCCTCTATCCCGGATCTAGGCCTTCTGCTGTGATTACATACATTCATAACGTCCTTCACTAGAAAATGTCAACCATCACTCTCTTCTGTGTCCCTAGCACCAGACACGATGCCCCACCCCCTCCCCAGGCAAAGAAAGTACCCAGCAAACATTTGTAAAATTGAGTTTATGGAAGCCTGCACCAACCAGCTTGGTCTGTGAGTAGCGTTGGCCTTCCAGAGGCCACTCCCTACTTCCCAAGCATCCATAGAACCACAGACGTGCATACGAGAGATGATGGCATGGGGTACACTGTGGACAGGAATGGGGTAGGAGATCAGTAAAGGATCAGCAAATCAGGACCTGTATTGCAAACCTCCTTTATACACAGTATCCAAACTCAAGCAAGGTCACTGGAGTCCCTCCATCCAGCCTGCATGGGCTCCCTCTATACCAGTCCTATCAAATCCACCCCCAACCACTGCCATGCAACTCTCCCTAGCTCAGCTCCCCAAGGTCCAGCCTCAGCTCTGTCGTCAACCACCTGTGTGTCCTTGGGCAAATCATTTCACTGCTCCTGGCCCCCATCTGTACATTGAAGGAGGTGAAGCAGCCATGAGCTAAGGTTCCACCCACTCTCTAGGCTGCTAGGGTTCTGTTTGGGAGAATGGAACCTCTCCTTTCCAAACCCCCATTGGAAGAAATCCCAGACTCTGACACTAAATAAGGTCTAGGGCTTTTGCCACCCTTCAAACCTTCTTCTGTCCCTTTCTTTATTTCCTGGGTAAAGGGACATATTTTCTCCCAAGGAGTCCAACACAGTGCCTGCCTTTGGTGCCAAGGAGAGAGAGGCTCGACGATTCTTCCTTAAGACATAATATCGAAGATGCCAAAATTTGCCAACTGCCTCATTACACCCCAAAATCTAAATCTGGTAGCTCAACGGCAGGAGAGGCCGCTGTGAAAAGTGCTCACGCTACATCTTTAAGTGAAAAATCAAACTAGTGTGAGAGCTTCCAAAATGGGATGTCAGTGCCTGGCACAGAGTGGGCACTCAATTAGTGTTTATTAAATAAGTGAATGAACTTAAAAAACAAATAGCACACCCTGGATTGTGGATGCTTAGAAATTAAGCTGGAAAGACAGATATCAAAATTTTCCCACTAGTTATTTCTGGAGAGGGGGACTTTGCAGGTGATTTTTTTTATTTTTGTTTTTGGTATTTTCTAAATGTTCTGTAACAAACATACATCATTCTGTAATAAGAAAATAATGAAGTCGCTTTCATAAGGAGTTGAATGTAAAAAAATAAAATAAAATAACCACACACACACGAAAAAATAGAGTGTGATTGTCATCCAAACTCCTCAACCCACACACTAGCCAACCTTCTTACCTCCCACAACATCCCACCCCTTCTCAGATAAAGCTTTCCCGCCTTCTCGTCTCTGTCTCTGTCCCAATTCCAGGAAACTGGGGAGGGGCCTCAAGTGTTAGCCTCCTCAGTGTCAGAGCCCAGGATGGAGGCGGCCCCCACCACTCCAAGACCCAGAGAAAAGCAGATGAGAAGCTCGACTGCCCACTTCTGACGCGTCCCCCTTGCCAGAACCACCCTGTCAACCCCACAAGAGGAACAGAGCAGTCAGCTCAGAGAGGAGGTGGGAGAAATGAACTCCCGTGTCCTGGCAAACTTTCCAGGCTTTAATATCTTACCAGTGCCTTATGAACGCAACTCTTTTCTCTTCACACATCTTGTTGCCTCTCCCTCGTGACTCTAGACCAAGTCCGTGATCTGAGTCTTTATACTTCTTCCTATCCCCAGTCACATCTGCTCAGTGCAGATCAGCTCAGGGTGGACGGGAGGACCCCCACAATGCAAGGGCAGAGGAGACCTCAGGAGAACAAGGGGTGTGGGGTGTACAGGGAGGCATTGGGGGGGACAGCAGGTGACCAGCATCTCACTAATTAGCAACATGTGGGGCTGAAAGGTGGGGGAGATGGGGTCAAAGGGGAAGCATTCCCTACGCGTCTGTGGGCCAACAGACCTAGAAGACTGGCCTGGTGGCTCTTGCCAGAGGCAAGAAAAGCAGAGACTGCTCATGACACAGAGGGGCAGTCATGCCCCAGAGAGGTCCTTTGCTCACCCAGGCTCTCCCTGACCCAGAGCAGGCAGGCCTGTGGGCTCTGGGGAAACTGCCCCTGTCTCCCGCTCTTTGATTAGCACTGCCCAAAAGGCGGGATCCAAGCAGCCCAGACGGGGCAGGGAGCAGAGGGTCCACCATCTTAAATTTAACCTCTCAAAGCCTTAATGTCTTCACCTGCAGAAAGGGGATAAGAATGCCTACTTGTGGGGTGCCTGGGTGGCACAGAGGTTAAGCGTCTACCTTCGGCTCCGGGCGTGATCCCGGCGTTATGGGATCGAGCCCCACATCAGGCTCCTCCGCTATGAGCCTGCTTTTCCTCTCCCACTCCCCCTGCTTGTGGTCCCTCTCTCGCTGGCTGTCTCTCTCTCTGTCGAATAAATAAAAAATAAAATCTTTAAAAAAAAAAAAAGAATACCTACTTGTCTTCGTTGTTGTGGGTACTCAGTGACATAATTTTGGTCAAGCATTTTGCACAAGGCTTGGCATCTAGCATTCCATACGTGGCCAGAATTGGCAGCATTTTCTTAACTTCTCTGGTTTTTCCTCACCCCCACCTCATCCTTCAGCTCTCAGAACAAGTACCAGTTCTTCTCACTCTGTGGAGGGATGTTTGGTGGCAGGGGGGAGGGGAGAGTCAGACCTTAGTTGTCATCCCAGCCTGGGCACTTCTCTGTGCCTCAGTTTCTCCACCTACAACAAGACAACAATAATAACACTACCCCCTTTCCAAGACTAAGTGTGAAAATTAAGCGAGGGGATACAGGTGACGCCCTGACAATAGGGCCTATCTGTAGTGAGCATTCAACCAATGTTAGCTCTTATTTCCTCTATGCCATCATTCTCCTTAAGGTTCCATAATTCTCAGAGCCCCCATACTTTTCCTTCAGAGCATTCATCATAATTAATAATTATATATTTCCTGCTGTTGGTTAGTATTTGCCCCTCCACCCAAGTGTAAGCTCCATCAGGGATCAACCGAGTGTCCTTCTTGATTGTGGCTGTCTTCCCAGGACCTGGTACAGTGCCTGGATACAGTAGGTGTTTAATAAATAACTGTTGGATGAATAGAATATTAGTGCTGGCATGATCACCAAGGTCCCTTCCAGCTCTAAGAGTCTCTGACTATTCTCTATTTTTTGACAGCTTTGGAAGAAAAGTTTAAAATGAGCCCCAGAGAAGCTGTTTCACCGATCCCCGGGGAAGGCTCAGGATGGTTGCTGCTGACAGACTTCCAAACACTCAAGTTGTGCAGAGATTTACTCTGATTTTTTTTTAAACCTGAGAAGGGAGCCTGCCGAATTTTCAGGTTGGGATCATCCTCTCCCCCCTTGGGGCTGCTGCACCCAGGGCACTAAGCACAGCTCTGCAGTGGGTAGCGGGGACCCCGCCAGGTGACAGGCCTTCCCATGCCAGCAGTGGACAGCTGGTCCTGAGCAACAAAGGCCAAAGCAGACCCTGTCCTCACCTATTTGCCCTCCAAAGAGAGAGGGCTTCACAAGTACTGGCATGGAACACAGGGGGCTCTGAGGCTGGCCCTGTATGCCACACCTTCACCCAGCCATAAAAAGTACTTGCTTTTAATGCAGATTCCTGGGCCCCACCCCAGACCTAACTCAGAGGTGCAGTGGGCCTGAGAATATTCATTTTGTAAGAGCTCCCCAGACGTTTTCATGCATACCGAAGTCCAAAAGATGCTATTCTAAATGAGAAGGAAACCGATCACAGTAAGCACTGTCCCCACCGGGTCCTGGATGTGTATAATCAATTCCTTCTGCACTTGCAACCTAATTCTGGAAACACCTTGCCAACACCTGCTTTGTAGCAGAGACTGCTCTGAACCACTGGTTTGCAATCCTGGTGGAATCACCCAGGCAGCTTTAAAATATACTGATGCCAGGGTCTTACCCCTAAATATTCTGATTTAATTTGTATGAGGGGCAACATAGGTTTGGGATTGAATATGGTGATTCCAATATGCAACGAAGTCTGAGAACTACTGCTCTAACTTAACCCTCACCACCCAGCTCAGGGTGCAGGCTCCAAGCACCACGAGCACCCCCAGAACAGCCTCTGCCCGACCAGATGCTCAGCCCGAGCTGCCACGGGCCGAGAAAGGAAGGGACAGTGGGGGTCACATGGCAAGACCCCGGATATTTCTGGGGCACATGATCTGGTCAGAACATCCATCCTAAAAGCCCCACGTGTTTACCTTCTAGAAGTTATAGGTGATTTGCCGAGCAGGCACCGTGTCCTCAGTATATACGAGGCAACAGAGCACGGCTGTAAAGGTTCCCAGAGTCCTCGCTACTAAAGTGTGACCTCAGCTTTTATTTCAGCACCATTCACCAACTCTGCAACCTCACGCAAGTTCATCTCTCCAAGCCTAACTTTCCTTGTCTGTAAAATGGACATAGCACTCCCTGACACTTTGTCACTGCTGCCTCACCACCTCGGTGCGAGGTGCTCAATGCGGCTGCTGGCACACCGTAAGAGCTCAGTCCGTCTGAGCCAACGATAAAGTAGCAAATGGTCCTGTCTGTTGCCTATCAGATGCTTCACTCTTTTTTTCTTTTTTTCTTTATGGAAGCTTGGACCTTGGCAGCTGTTCTGCCAACCTCAGGTACTCTATAGTCCTCTGGGCCTCCCCTTCCTTGCCACACTTTGCCAGTTCTTTGCTCTTGAATTTGACCCTTAACTTGTCTGAGACTCAGTTTCCTCATCTCCAAAGTGGGGGCATAAAAGCAGTAACCCCATGTTTATTGAAAGAACTGGTGAGCTGCCCTATGCAGAGTTCCAACACAAGGCCGGGCACAGGGCAGTTCAACAAAGCAAAGAAACCAGGGAAGGTGAGGGATAATCCTTTCTCCCTCTTGAATTGAGGCTCCGCAAAGAGCCCTCTCTATCTGCTCTGGCAGCCGGTGGGTAGGAAAGATGCCTCCTGAAGGCTCATGGGAAGATGGGAATTCCAAATTTGGAGCCAGGGGAAGAGGCAGCCCCAGCTCCCCTCCATCCCCCCTGGGGCAATGCTGCAGAATGCTGACTCCAGCTTGGGGCCCCTCTTACCAGCTCCCCATCCTCCTCACTCCATTTAGCTCTAGCAATCCAATTCCCTTTCCTCCACCTGGAAATCGATGTTTAATTAGCACATTATTGGAAAAATAAACACAGTCTTCAATGGGACTGCAATAAAGCTGATGCAGCTCAGCTCGGGGGCCTCAGACCCTCCCCTCAGTCAGAAAAAGGCTCCTCTCCTCCTCCTTCTCAACCAGGAACAAGTTCTTCCTTTCTCTGTGGAGTCCTCCAGCCTGGAGAACCCATATTCTTCTCTCGGTGTATTCCCCGTCCCTGGCTCTAGGCGGTGAGACCACCCATCCCTTCTTACCCTTGACCTGGTGGTGTGGACACAGCGGGGAGAGGTGGGATCTGGTGTCAGGACACATATCACCATTCCATGTGGGAAAGAGTACCTTCTTCTGGAGGCCCCCAGCCTCCACCTATGAAGCTGTGGGTGAGCCCACCTCCCCCCTGTTCTCCACATCAGAACCGGCATTCATCCAACGGAGGGGTTGGTCAGCAGCTGTCTTGCCCTGGCTGACCAGGATGCTGGGCCCCAGATGCCCCATCCAGCCATCAGCCTCAAGAGCTGATCTGAAGACCTCCCTTCCTTTAGACCCCATTTTAGATGTTCTAACTCCTGCCCCCTCCCCGCCAGGGTTCAGGGTGGGAAGCAGTGCGAGTTCTAAGAAGCAGCCTGAATCCTAAAGTCAGACGCAAGGCTGTTATTTCTCGCTGACGATCTTAGACAAGCTATTTAACCCCGTTGGATTCCTTGTCAGACAAATAAGAACACTACCTATCTAAAGGAAATATGGCCGAACACCATGTTTTGCTAACAGCAGGTGCTAGATGACAGTCCATTCGCCAGCCTTTCCCACTGAGGTCCAGGCCCTACCATAGTCAGGCCATGGGGAGTGTGGGCTCATCAAGGATCAGGGCCACGGGATAAAGCAGAGGTAAATACACTGCAGGTTCTCTGCCTTCTGCCAACTCACTACGATCCCAAACAACCTAAAGTCCTCTTTCTGACAAGATCCCTGAAGCAAGGAAGAAGGTAACAGACACCACGGGGAAACAGTTTCCAAGTGCCATCAGAACGATAACCAGCAAGCAGTGGCATTGCAAGGCCAGCAGTGTCCTCTTCCTAAGCCTAAGGTGCCTCGGACGGGCAGAAGCATCTTCAGCATGTCCCAAAGCTGGGTCAGACTGCCCAGCAAGTGGGTCAGCTCTCAGAGTCAGGTTCTCGACTTGGGGAACTGGAGGACAGGCCCATGGAGGTGGTGTGACACAGTAGTTAAGACCAGAGGCTTCCAAGCCAGGCCCACTGAGTTTGAATCATGACCTTGCCATTCCTACCTACAGGACCTTGGATGTATTATTTAACCTCTTTAGGCCTGGGGGTGGGGGGGGGCTGTAATACAGAAATGATAATAGCAACTACCTCCCAAGATGGTTTATAATTCATGTCAGGGGCTTAGCATAGTATCTGGTGCACAGTAAGACTCAAAGGTTGGCTAGTGGTAATGTAGTAAGACTAGTGAGGTTAGTAGTAATGGTGATGTTGACAGTAAAACTAGTCGAAAGATTCAGGTCTTCACCCTTTAAAAATGGGGACAAGTAGAAGTATCTCTGGAGAAAGGCTCTACTCCCAGTCACCTTCCTCCCTAAAACTGGATTTCCCTCTCTTGCATTCCCCTTTCCTCTCTCTACCCATTAACAGAAAGTAGGTGATGCTATCTCAAAGAAAGGTGACTATATATTTGATCATCCAAACCAGGACACTTTTGAGAGTTAATAATTACAATAGGATAGAGGCCTGGATGGGAACTGTCTCTGCAAACCAGGGCATCTGGTCACCCCACCTCAAGGTCGCACAGAAACAGCTTCATGCCCTGGCTCATCAAGGTCCAGGCACAAGGTAAGTCTTCCCTGGTTTTCAGAATCCATTTCATTCTGGCCTCTGTTCCCCTACTGTCCTGACCCCCTCAATACACACACACACACACACACACACACTCGGCTAGGATGTCTAACCCCTCCCCAATTCAAGGTCAAGGCCAACCCTAAGGGTGGAGCAGAGGGACACGACAGGGGCCCTTCACCCACAATTCATGACATCATGCTCCCCAGACAGCCTCTGGACACAGAAATGAAACACACTGATGCTAATGTCTGAGCCCATGCCTCCCTTTCTTGAGAAACAAGGGCTAAGCCAGTCTAGGAGAAGCACACAAGCTCCCCGGTCATCAGAATCCAGAGCCCGGCTGCTTAGACTTGTGAATGGACCCCCTGCTGCATCTAAGAGTAACCTTAATGGGCAGGGCTATATGGGATTGAAAACCTGGAGCAGCCAACTGCAGTCTTGTTCTCCAGCACATTCAGAGGATGACCTTGACTAGCACTCAGTGACTCCAGCGACCTTGGAGTAGAGGCCCCCAGTCTTCCTCCAGTCTCCCTCTACTCTGCGAGAGTCAAATCTGCCCTCTTTAAAGGCACACCTACCCCCCACCCCCCTCACCAAGACCCACTCCTCCAGTGGAGGAAAGAAGAGAAATAAGAGGGGCCCTCAGGCAGCCACCAGCGCAATACCCTTGGAGAAAGGGCGCACATCCCCCCCAGGCATCATGATGGTGTGGAAAGAGTACAACCTGGGCAGCCAGGGAACCTGGATTCCGGCTCCGTCTCTGGATCAGATTTGGCATATGACTTTGGACAAGCCACTTGATCTCTCTACACCTCAGTTTTCTCATCTGTATTTGAGGGCACTGCATGAGATGATGGCTCATCTCCCTTTTACCTCTAAGAGTATAACATAAGGGTCATGAACTTGGGCTCTGGAAAAAGATCTGGGTTCAAATCCTTGATCTGCCACTTTACTAGTTTACTTTGTGTAAGTCTAAGCCTCCATCTCCTTCTCTGTTCAAGGCAGATAATAAGAATATACTATATTGTGCTGTCTGGAGAATTAAATGAGATAATGAATGTTTACCAAAGAAAAAAAATCTTTGTGCAGAACTTGGTATATATTAAGATCCTCAAAAATGGCGGCTATATCACTACTATAACTACTAGCACCATGATGATGATGGTTAGTGTTACAGGGATCAGGAAGGAGGCAGAGTCCCTCTGAGTCAGGCACGGAGACCTTTCTCAATCAGAACGTTTCACACTTTCCAATCCCTCCAGCAGATCTGGAACTTGCAGGGAGGAATAAGACAGCCAGGGACCAAGTTCAACTTTCCCAGGAGACAGGCCCAAAGTGCTAGAGAAGAAAAGAGAACCCCAACACCAAACCCATACGGCTCTTTCCTCCAATCAACAAATATTTGTTAAGCACCTACTATGTGGCTGGAAGTGTCCTAGGCACTGGGAACACCGCAGTGAACAAAAACAAAGTCCCTGAGCTCCTGGAGCTTGCATTCTAGAGGAGACAAGATCACCTTAACATTCGGTATGTAATAAAGTATTAGGTAGTGATTAGCTGATTGGAATTAGAGGCAGGATAACAGGCTGGAAAGCGGCCAGCAGTGGGGTCAGAGGGCTATTTTAGAAAGCCAGTCAGGACAGTCCTCTCTGAGCAGGTACCATTTGCACAGGGACCTGCAGGAAGAGGCTGGGAGCAGGCCCCACACACAGTCCCTGCTGGAACCCAGTACTGCCACCTGTGGCTGGCCCAGCCGCAGGGCCTTACTCAGTCCACTGCAGAGCAACCGGGGCTGGATCTCAAGGGTCAGGGCTGTGGCTCAGCCATTTCCCCCTGCAGGTGCGTGCTTGGGGGAGACCAGGCGTGATCACAGCCGGCCGACCAGACTAATGTACGAAGCAGGTGTATTTCTAGGAGGCAAGCTGTGGAAGGGACACTTCTACTTTTGCAAGTCCCCCATCCACACATAAGGGTCATGTAAGGAGAAGGGAGGGGGGATCCCAAGAATATTCTCTTCTCGGTGTTTGGCACAAAAATTTGCCCCTGAGGCATCCTACTCCGTCTTTCTCTCCTTTCTCTGGCAATGACGTAACCCTTTCTCCCTAACCCCTCAAGGTCAGCCCTGGGAAGGGAGAGGGACGTCAGAAACGGAAGACAATCAGCATTTTGTTCTGGGGATTTTTTTTTCTTCCAGGCACAATGTTTGCCAATTTCATTTATAATTGCATAAAGAGGGACACACCTTTAGCCAAAGGAGACGGAAAATGGCGTCTGGTAGTTAAGGCAGCAGAGCCTGGAGCGCTGGGGCTCCGCTGCTTTCCCGGCCCAGGGCGATCTCAGCTCCCGGGGGGGCTGTAGCCTCCACCAAAGCCCAGCTGCCCAAGGGTGGCCAGTGCTGGGAGGGCAGAGCCGTCCTCCCAGCTCTGCCTGGGGCTCCGGAGGTGGCCGGGGAAACCCTCAATTTCGCCCACCTCTTCCCCCCTTCAGTCTGCACCCGCCCACCAGTCACCCACGAGCACCCCCGCCCACAGGGTGGCTTGGGGACGCGGGGACCTCACGCGACGCTTCCCCTGGAGACCCAAGTGGTTTCTTCCCCTCCACCCTCTTCTCAGCTACCCTGAACACCCCACTGCCCTCTGTCTGAACACCCCCGCTTTTCGCCCTCCCCTCCGCAAGGGGAAGTCGGCTTCCCTTCCCTGGCACCTCCGCACCTCTCCGGAGCCCCGCGCACGGCCCCAGCCAACATTCACACTCCGGCAGCACAAACGGGCAGGCAGCCTCCTGCGTGACCCGCACACATGGTATTGACACTCCCATGTGGTCCAACTGGAGGCACACTGGTGTTTGACAGAACACGAACAGCCTTCCAGCCCCCTCCCAAAAGGCAACACAAAAGGCCACCAAGAATTTCAAGACCAGACATTGAACATCAGAGCGAGAGCCGGGTAGGACAAAGACATCATTCCATCCTTGCAAGTAACAACGACAACTCTGGGACATTCTGCAGTGCCCTCTGGCTTGACACAGCCCACTGAGCAGAGCTGTGTGTGCTGGCGTGTGTGAGAGAGCATACATATGTGTGGGTGTGGGGGTGGTGTCTGTCTCTACTGTCCAGGCAGCAAATCTCCCCAGAGGTAACCCAGTCCAGACTCTGCTTTCCCGGTAACCTTCCTCCAATGTGCCGCAAACGCATATTACACGGATGGTTAAATTGGATCATTATCACTGGGTGCTTATTTGGCAAAAAAAAAAAAAAAATCATTAATGTCATCTACCCCCACTCCAATCCCCTTCTCAATAAGTCCCCTCCCCCAAAGACTCTCCAACATGCTAATCCCATGAACTGCGACACATCACAGCTTTCGGGAAAGAATAATGGCGAGGAGAAAGAAGAGAGCGATGTGGGGAGAAGACGTGGATAGCGTTACTGCATTGCCCGTATGAAGATGGGTGGAAAGGAGCCATGGTGGAGGTAGGGGCGGGGAGAGCCACGGAGGGGAATGAAAGCAAACGAAATCAAGTCCTTGGTCGCCTGTGTCCGTGCGAGAGTGTGTGTGTGCAAGAGCGTGTGCAAATGCGTGTGTAGATGTGCCGACTTAGCCCTCCTATCAGAAGGCTGCATCCGTGTGGCATGTAGGAAAGGCCATCGCACCACTGTTGTGTTGCAAAAAAAAAAAAAGAAGAAGAAGGAAAGAAAGAAAGAAAAGAAAAAAGAGCCGCAGAGCCATCAGAATCAGAATTTTCTCATGGAGATGGAAAGGGCTAGAGGAAAGGGGGAGGGGGCCGTAGGGTAGGGGAGAGCGGCGTGTGGCAATAGAAGGCAAGAGCATGGTAGAATTGGGGGAGTATGGAGGGGGGAATTGGTGGTGGGGTGGAAAACACTGCACGAGCACCTGAGACGCAAACGCACACAATACCCAAACGCCAAGCCCACTGATCCACTGTTCATCTAAGACTGACAACCTGTCCCCCATCTCCCGCTGCCTCTCTGTGCCCCCAAAGCTGGTGCCGGTGGATTTCTCTATCTCAGTTTTGCAGCAGTGGGCTAATTACAACCAAGCCCCCTTACCAAATTAACCCCTCCCCTCCCTCTCTTTTTCTCTCTAAAAGGCCAATTGAAGAATAATGTGTTTTTAGAGATAATGGATTTTTTTTTCCCAAGGAGCGAGAGAAAGGGGGATGCAGGACAGAAATTCTGCAAACCAGTGACTTCCGACCTCACCTCCGTCTTCCCTCATGTCCCCATTCGCTGTAGCATCTCATCTACCATTTCCCAACCAACCCCTTGTCCCCCACCACCCAAAAGAAAAGACCTTCCTACCATGCACATCGACAAACACACCAACCGCCACCCAATCTCAGTAGCCGATCTCAAAACCCCAAGCATCAATCCACCTCAGTACATTCTTTCCCTTATATAAGCAGCAAATCATCAACATATTTAGTAGAAACGCAGCATTAAAAAGAAATTAACCAAAAAAAGAGGCCAGACCCCCATCAAACCCCCAATAATTAATAACAGGGAGCTACCAGAGAAGCAAAGAGGTAGTTGTCTCTCAAAATCTAGAATCCCTTTGATTTCTGGCCCCCTCGTCTTAAGAAGCAATTTTTTAAAATCATTATTTCACTAGAAAGGGCCGGAAAGCTCCAGAAAAGGGCATTCGCACAGTCCGGTTGTTTAAAAAAAAAAAAAAATTAACCCAGCCCTGTTGCTCACTTCAATAGCGAACTTCCAGCGTCCAGCCTTTTCCCCGTCTTCCAGAAGGAAGACTGGTTCGCAGGATGAACCCCAGGCTGCAGAAAATGGGCCAAGAGCCCTTGCTCTCCACTCCCCAACCAAAAAAAAAAAAAAAAAAAATCAAACAATAGGAATATCTCTGCACAACCAGCACCCGTCTGAAATATCGTTTGCCCCAATATCACATAAGCAGATTAAGCTAGAAGATTTAAAAAAAAAAAAAAACAAAAAACCAGCCTTGCTATGTCTTTCTCCCCTCCATCCCTCCGCCACGTACCCAGTAGCTCTTAGGTAAACTTGCCCATCATAACCAGCGGGACCATTTTAACTCGAAAGGCGATACAGAAGCCCTTGAAGGATGAAGGAGGCTGTACCCCAGAACAGCAAATTCATAAAGGGCTAGTTCTTCGGGTTCGCCAGACCTAACCTCCAGGTGCCCCCAGATAGACTATCCCGGGCACAGAGTCACCCAGTGCGCTGGGAGTTCAAATTTCCATTGGAACCTTCATCACAA
This sequence comes from Ailuropoda melanoleuca, assembly GCF_002007445.2. Classification (NCBI taxonomy): domain Eukaryota; kingdom Metazoa; phylum Chordata; class Mammalia; order Carnivora; family Ursidae; genus Ailuropoda; species Ailuropoda melanoleuca. The sequence continues at coordinate 18,433,939 of NC_048231.1, read as the reverse complement.
AGGCAAACGGTCATCTGACCCCTGAAACTACACTGTCCTCCAGGTGTGACAAGGAGCGCCCCTCTTGCTCCCAGGGCCATCCACAGGACCCAGAGCAGAGAAAGAATTAAGAAGGCTGAGGTGGATTGGTCTGGTAAAAGGAAACTATCTCCCCAAGCGGGAACGACCGGAGGAAGCGGGAAGAGGACAGCTCCAGCTCTCCCACTTCTCCTAGGTGGTCTGACTATGTCTTGCTCCATCCTAGCCCAGCTCTCAATGATCTCCGACCTTTGCATTAAAAAAATTTTTTTAAATAATGATCGGGGGAAAAGAATCCTACCTTACCTAAAGCCCAAGAAGAGTTAGCAAAAATATAATTTTCTCACTGCATGATGATATTTCTACATCCAGATCAAAAGAGAAGGTATTTAATGGAGGAGGAAGAAATTTATTTTTTTTTAACAAGTAATCACAGGGTAAGTCACCTGCAAAGCAGCCGAGCCCATAGGTTGGTATTACATCACTGGCCTAGGAAGGGATGGGGGGTGGGGGGAGGACAGATTATTTTTCCCCTGTCATCAGGATGATGTTTATAAAGCAGTTAAGTTCCGTGGTTAAAAAAGAAAGAGGGAAAGAGCCAAAACTCTGGGTACAACACAATGCCTTGAAAAAAAAAAAATACATCGAATCAGCCTTTAAGGTCACTGAGAGCTTGCAAAACCCACAGTGCTTACACAGAGTGGAAGTTTTCAGGCAAGCCTGCTACTAAATCATTAATATAAACAAATGGAAGGCAGAAGAGGAAGATTCCCCTGTAACAGATCCAAACAGGAGCGCACACACGCGCACGCACACACGCACGCGCACACACACACACAAACACACACACACTCCCTTTTCACCTTCTCTGATTATGCCCACCTTCACAACAAGATAGGAGTCCAACCTGAATCTTCAGACTCAAGAACCACCTCCTCACACCCCTTAAAAAAAAAAAAATCTTACACACACAGACACACACACACACCTCAATTCCTCAACAGCTAGGGAAATCCCTGTCTCAATTCAATTTTGTCTTATGATCCTCAGAGTGTCTCTTCTTTTTCTCATTTGAACCAGTCCTTTCCCCCAGAAAAAAATAATTAGAGGGAAAGTGGCTACAAAATGCCAAAAAACTATCTGCCCAAAATGAAGTGATGGGCATACATCCTTTCAGACTAATAATCCACACAAATAGGAGAAAGACTTTTAAAAAAAAAGATTAAAAAACCTAAAACATTCTCTGACTTTTCCAACATCTGGAGCAAGAGGACTCAACTTCCAGGCGCAAGTGAAGGGAAAGAAAGGCAGTTGAAAAGCCATTCCCATGGTCAGCCGAGGCTCTCGGATCCAACATCCAAAAAAAAAAAAAAAATCTAGGTTGGTCGATCCCAGCTGAAAACTTCTACCCTCTCAGGAGCAACCTCTTCCCAGAACGAACAAGAACCTTGAGTTGTTTCACACCCTGCCTGTCTTCCGTTCCCCCAAAACCTTACCTTTCCCGTTGAACAGAAGATTTGGGATCTGTTTGTTTGTTTGATGTTTAATCAACTGACTTTGCTGGGTATGTTTCCTCTTTGGGAAGGTTCAAATTCCAGAATCTTTCTCTCTCCTTTTCCTTTTCTCTCTCTCTGGGAGGGAGTGGCGGGGAAGAAGGGAGGGGGGTGTCGGAGGTGTGAAAAGCAGGTCGGCGGTGGCTGGAGATGCTGGTGGCTGCGAGAGAGGGGAGGACACGCTCGCCTCTCCCTCTCAGGGAGTTGCATGCAAGAGGAGATGTGTAGGGCTGAGCTCGGAGCCTGAGACTGCCGGGGAGCCCAGGAATTTCACGCACTCCAGAGCCGGCCCCTCCCTCTCCCACACAGACCCCGGCATTTAAAGAGACAGCCAGGCTGCCTGGCTCAGGGCTTCACCTCTTCCCTGACTGTTTTGCAAACAGCTGAGAAGATATCGTCAGGGAGGGGCACTGTGCAGCCCCCTGTGACCAAGAGGCCTTGTCAGGAGCTCAGTTCTCTCCCGACTCCAGCCTGAGGAAGGTTCTTTACCAGAACCAGAGCGGGCTTTGAAATTAAAGACAAAATCCTCATTTACAGCTTCAGTAGACTAAGCCACATGCTGAAGATACATTGTAGACAGGAAGTGGAGAGGAGCCTGACCTAGAAGTGTGCCTCAGTTTCCCCAAGTAGCCACTCCTTGTGAAATCAGGGCAATCCTTGAGCATCTGGTGGAGGCTAGGGCTGTAACTAGGGCAAAAAGTCATTCCTTCAACAAACATTTTGAATGCCTGCATAGAACAAGGGCTGGGGACATAGAAGGTGACAAATTGGGCTTCCCATCCAAGGGCTGCTAGCCACAAAGACAGATAAAGGCATAGCTAACCCTATCCACAGGGGCTTTGGGCTAAGAGAGACAGAGGTAAGGGTCCAGTGCTTTGGTGGGTCAGGGGGACGGCTCCCTTCAGTGGCTCACGCCCTGAGCTCAGGGCCTGGGCGTTTCCACTGCACCCCCAAAGTCTTCGAAATTCATTGCCAGTTTTGCCGAACTAGTCTGTGTTTGTGGAAACATTTCCCCATTCGAGCCTAAACAAGAGATGACAGTCGGTGGCACCAAACACAAGGTTTTGTTCAGCATCAGGCCCTGGTGCCTCACCACGGAGAAGAGCCCCACCCCCCTTTCTTCTCCAACCTCCCCATTCTAAGGGCTCCATGGCGCATCCTTCCTCTGGCCAGTGCCAATGGCAGGAGTAGTCACTAACAACTGTTGAGCACTTGGCCACATGCAATCACATGGCTCAGCTCATTCGGTCCACTGAGACTGGTGCTATTGGACAGTCGTCCATCTTTCAGTTGAGGAAATCAAAGCTTTAGGGACGCTCTCCAAGGTCACACAGCCAGAAATAACCAGAATGAATTTGAACTTGGGTCTGGCCTGCCACAGTACTCTATCGCCTCCCTTCTATGGATGGTAGTTCTTAAATGTCTGCTCTTTCCTGGACATTCTTCTAGCCATCCCAGCACTTGTACCACATGTACCAGGCATTGTGCTAACCGGAAACAAAATGAGTAAGACAAGTTCCCTGCCCCCAAGGAGTCCACTCTGCTTTGGTGGAAGACAAACATGTTTCTATAAAGCAAGGGAACAGAACAGTCATGAAGCAGCATAAAGGAAGCTGTCAAGAAGCAAGTGATCAATTACGTTATGGAAATGGGGGATATTAAGGCAAGTGCGAGGCTAAATGGGGGCTAACGTGGCATTTGGGCTGGGCTTGCACAGACACACGTAATACCAGATGTTTCCATCTGTTTTACCTTTTAAATCGTAGTCTTACTTTTTTTTATGTTTCTTTGGGTCCCCAGTCTTCAACACCACCATGGTATTCAGCGCCCAATAGGAATACAAACAAATGTGCCTTAATGGATTAATTTCACGCATGACACATCATTTTCTACCAGTTTATGCCAGACCTGAACGGTCCCAGCCAGCTGATCTATATCTTCCCTACCTGGCCTTTCTTGAAGTCCATGTACCTTATTTGTTCCCAGAACACAGAAGGGACATTCAAAGAACACAGTGCATGGGGTTGGGCAAGCTGTCTGGAGCTCCAGGGGGAAGAACCATATAAAGAAACCACCATGATCCAACAGGATGTTGGGAACACGGTACACTCACTTTTGGGAGCAGCAGGAAGAGACTTAAGGGACTCCACAGGGATGTGAGGGCATAAGCCCGAAGGAAAGCCTGAGGACTCACTGCCCTCAGATGCCAGCTCCCATCAGACTCTTTCGGCAAACACCAGCCTTAGAAGGACATCCCCTAGAGAAGTCCACTGCATGTCTACAGGACAACCTAGGGGTTAGGACACATACCTGGATTCCAATCCCAACTTAGCCACCTATGTTCCATGTGACTTGAATAGTTTTCTTTGCCCTCTCCAAGTCTTAGCATCTTCACCTACAAAACAGAGAGAACACCTGTACTTACTTCATGGAATTGCTGTGAGAATTAATGACAAAATAACACACCAAACACCTGCCCCACAGAAGGGCTAACCTGCCCCACAGAAGGGCTAAACAAGTATCTGCGATTTTGACCCAAAGGTCTGCCTTTGCCCCTGCATGGGATTATTAACTTTGGACTGCCCCCTATAGTTAGCATTCTCTTATTTCATCATTTCACTTTTAATATCTTAACTTACTGAGTTTCACTGTAGTTACTCTCATTTACTTGTTTTTAGCCCTCTGTTTTCTAACCTTGTGTACTTTGAATATATTTGTTACTATCATTTCATTCCATTTGTAGTTTCTTGGGCTTAAGTGTTATTTACCTTTCAATTACTCTGGTGTATTCTTTTAGTCTGCCTTTTATCATGAAATCTCTAGGCTCGTTTTGTTCATTCCTCCATAGCATGTTAGCTAACTACACTCTGCTCATTCTCAGTGATCCAACACTCCCCCCAGTTAGCTCCAGATTTATGAGGACGGATATGTACAAAAGAGCAGAGAAAGACAACATCAAAGACAATAAGCCAGGTCTCCTTGCAGACATGGAATACAACCATAAGCATCAAACAGTATCTGGTGTTTGCCTGAATGACAGTGCAGTGTCAGCAATGGTACTGATTATTTTGAAAGGGAGGACTCAGTAGGGGCAGCTGAAGTCCTCAGAAATTCTGGCCTTTCACAGCTCACACCTCTCACTGCCAGTCATAAGGCCATGATCAGAGGCCATTAGGTTAGAAGGTTCCCTTGTGGGAAGGAAGCCTATATTCCTTTCCCTCGGCTGTGTGGCTGCTGCCTCACTCAGTTTAGAGGGAGAACAAAATGGGACGGAAACTGTTTCAGCTTTTCTCAAACATGCCAGACTGGCACTTACAGGATGGAGCGAGGAACAATTTCATTGCCAATCAAAATAACAAGTTGTCCATGACATCTTGGGAGAAAATCAGGTTAATGTAATGATGATCATGACAGTAATAAAAACCACCACTACTCCAAGTGTGGCCCTCTGCTGGCCCTCTGCCTGGTAGGCTCATCGTTAAGATCCCAACGCTCTGCCAAGCGGACATCTGAGTTCAAATCCTAGCTCTACCGTTTGCTGGCTATGAGACCTTGGCCAAGTCACTAACATTCCAAACCTCAGTTTTCTCATCTGTAAAATGGAAATGATACCATACTCAACCATTTCCTGTGAGGATTATATCAAAAGCCCATCTGTAATAGTAAATGGCACATGGCAAGTCCACAACAAAGAGTACCAGTTATCATTATCAGAGTGAGCTTTTAAATATTTCATATCTGAGATAGTATAGAAAGCAACCAATCAGCCTGGAAGCTGGCCATAAGCAACTGGTTTGACTCTACCTGGGCATGCCAACTATCAGACCTGATCATTAGTATTATTACTACCTGCCAGGTACTAAAGTAAGCACTTGGCATGCGCTAATGCATTATCTCATTTAATTGTCCACAGTAAGTTGGCTTTATGTTATGTATTGAAATATATGCAATTGCATGGGGGGGGCAGAGGGAGAGAGAACCTTAAGCAGACTCCACACTCAGCATGGAAGCCAACATGGGGCCTGATCCCACAACCCTGAGATCATGACCTGAGCCAAAATCAAGAGACACTTAACCGACTAAGCCACCCAGGTGCCCTTATGCAATTGCATATTTATATAATTTATGGGCAATATATTGGTAAGACAGTACTCATAAAATCAGGATTATAGATAAATAGACTTAACACATAGATTCCTGTTGCCCTAATGATTCTTGTATATGAATTTCAGGGATTTGCTTTGGCTGGGAGTTTTAAAATTTCATTATATAGCTTCTTTCTTTTACTTACTGATTGTGTCAATAATTTTTAGAAGATAATGATAATGGTCAGTGGCCTCAATTTCTTCACCCATTAAATGGGTGTACATACTGTCCTTTCTTTCTGAATTCTCACTGCTCTATCTCAACCAATCCTGGAAATATCAAAGATTTCTCAAGCCAAGACCAAATCACTACAAATTGGACATTAAACAGTTCTGCTAATCCCTGGCCAGCACTTCAGTCAAGATAAGTTCTCAGGTCCTCAAATGTCTTGCTCCTGAGCAGATTTCAAATTCAAGTTCAAATGCTATTGGCTCAAAGCAGTCTGCCCAATGCTCCCTGCTAATATCCCTTGTGCTCTTCTTTCCTCTCTCCCCCCCAAAAGCTGTGCTGCATTGCTGGCCTGCTAGAATTTATTTGACTTTCTGTCACCTATGTGATGATGTTTCCAGTGTTATTAATAAGTGACTGCTTATTATTTAGCATTATTAGACATGCACCGTGCAGTGCAGACAGTACCACAGAGGGGCCTAGCATCTTCGAGAAGAGGATTTGCACAGAAAGATTTGTCCCTGCAGCGCAGTTAGAGGACACAGGCTGACAGTGAGTCCTGGGGAACAGCAGAACTCCCCAAATTCTGAAAGCTGTGCACCAATCCAGGCTTAGGATGGAAGGAGAGCAAATGAATGTGAGATTTGCAGGCATGTGATGGCATAAGCCCAAAGGGGAGCCTGAAGAGGTTAGGGCCCATGGCATGGTTGATGAGGCTGCAGGAAGGGCCAGCTCCTGGGAAGGCCAAAAATCTCCAACTCTCAGATCCAATGGGGAGCTCTCTACCCTCATTTTCCTTTCCTGCCTATTCTATGGGAAGAAAATATTCTCTGGGGCTTGCAGCCAGTAGAAGCCTCTCAGCCATCTCCATGAATTCAGGCAGGCTTTGCCAGCTGAGAAGAACCAGCCCTCGGGACAGGACTCCTGACTCCAGCCTCAGGAAGACCCGGGCTAGGATGCGGAATGGCATCCCTGCGGCCGTATCCTTCTCCCTGAGCACCCAGGTGCAAGCAACTCAGCCAGACTGAGGATGACAGAATATCTTACCAAAAACTTTACAAGAAAAAAGACTGAGAAGGAAATTATTTCCTCCCACTCTGATCATTTTCAGAGCAATTCTAGAATTTCCTGCTTGGGGAGCAAATTTTAACATGGTCCAGGTATATTTGGAGTGTTTAATAGGTTTGAATGTTCAAGTGACAGGGAGTTACCTCTTAATACGTGATGACTGCTTTCAAAAAAAAAATCATTTTCTGCATTTATGATGGAAGTTCTCATCTTTTTTACACTCCGTGCCTCCCACGGAGAGGGAAGAGCAGACGGGGTTGGCACAGCCAATTTTAGGTTGAGTACTGAGAGGACAGTACCAGCACCTCAGGGAGAAGCGGCACAGTGTGGCAGCAAAGGGCACGAACCCCAGCTCCAGCCTGCACGGGCTGGCATCTGGCTCTACCCCTTACAAGCTGGGGGCCCTTGGGCAAGTTGCTTGACCACTCCTGTTACCTGTCTCCCTTCCATACACCAGAGATCATGACAGGACCTACCTCACAGGGGTGTTACAAAGATTAAAGGACATAATATTTTTAAAGTACGCAAACAGTGATGGTCACAGTAGAAAGGCTATGTGTTTGTTCAATAAAAAAAGAAAACTCCCCGTCAGCACTATTCCCAGGAGACCCTTCAAATTATAATAATGGCAGTGGTAATGTGCTGGCTCTGGAATATCTCAGGACCACGGGAAGGAAAGTTGTTAACTCTGCCATCTTTCCTGACAACCTTGCTTGTAGAGGTTCAACCAGGCCCAGTTCCCTGTGCCTCCCCCCTGCCCCATCATCCCTCTCTCTCTCTCTCTACTGGACGGCGCTTGGCGCTCATACCTACCCCTTTACACGGCAAAGCCAGCGTGGCTGCAGGTGCAGGCAGGAAAGGCAGCATCAGCAGTGACGATCTGTGGAGTCCAAAGCACGCCTCATCTCCATTCCCATCCCCAGCAACCATTCTCTCTGACCCACGCACTAGGACTATTTTTAAATGATATACTTTTGCCCGGTTGTTGGGAGGGGGGGTGGGGAGGCGAGAAGAAAGAAACACCCTCCCCAGGATTCAAGCTGAAGATGGAATGATTGCCAAATGCTAACAGCTTTTCGGACAGGACGCAGTTAAAAATATGTCTGAAATGGTTTTAACTCAAACTCAAAAAATAGCTTAACCGAGTGGAGAGCCATAGGCAGTGGGGGTGGGGAAGCAGAAAAGGAAGAGGGATTCCCTTGGGAGGGGCCACAGCCAACCTCATCACAGGGACGGAGGAGAGATGCCTGATTTATTTTCCCACATGAATAATACCTTTTGAAAACACAGACCAGATCTCTGGGGAAAGTAGTGACACCAGAAAGCTTTGCTGCTGCTCTCTACGCAGAGAGATGTTCCTGATAAGGGCCCCACCGTGAGGCTTCCTGGATCCTCGCTGCTCTAAGTTTGGGCACCACAGTGCCAGCATTACCTCTGAGCAGTTTGCAAGGCAGATTTTTGGCCTTGACCCCTACCCCCAGTAGACCTGCTGAATCAGAAGCTGCACCTTAACACGATGCCCAGATGATCCCAAATCTACATCTTGTAGGTACTATTCTAGACACTATCGTGACATCTCAACCCTAAAAGGACTGGACTCAAAATTCTCCCCACTTGACATATAAGGAAATGGACACAAGGAGGGACTCATCTAAGTTCACCAGCTGAATCAGGTCTAACAGGACCATCCAGAGTCTCACGCCCTCCCCTAGGGCTTGAAGCCCCAAATTAGGCTTCATCATCAAATTTGAGATGCCTTCTTTCTGGGGGCAAAGGACTTGGAACATCATTTAAAGCAATGTTTCTCCAAATACGCTCAGTTGGTCACTATTCCTACCAAATACTCTGTGAAAGAGAGTTCAATTGTTTTTTGTTTGTTTGTTTTAAAGATATTATTTATTTGACAGAGAGACAGCCAGCGAGAGAGGGAACACAAGCAGGGGGAGTGGGAGAGGAAGAAGCAGGCTCCCAGTGGAGGAGCCCGATGTGGGGCTAGATCCCAGGACTCTGGGATCACGCCCTGAGCCAAAGGCAGACGCTTAACGACTGAGCCACCAGGTGCCCCCGAGAGTTCTCTTGTTAAATGCATTTAGAAAATTCATAATGCACATTAATATGTTAAAGTTTCTGAGAAGTTCTGTAGAGAATAAACTTGCTTAAAATTTTTTAATCCAGTGTTTTCCAAAATTATTTTACCACAAAACCCTTTGTTCCCCCATGGAAGACCTAGTAACATGAAAACAATCATGTTCTGAGAAATACATGTTGGGATTCACCACCATTTACCACTTAATAACATGCTCATCCAGTCTTCAGGAAAGCATAATATTTCATAATGTTTCTTAAAGGTCAAAAATGTCATTATTCAATCTGTGATTGATTACTTCCTGCAACAGGCAGGTCACTACCTTACAGAGCAGCCCAACTCATCATTGGATGACTCCAATATTTAGAAACGTTATTAAGCTAAAATCCTCCCTCTTGCAACATCTTGAACTACAATTGCTTAAATTCTATCTTCACCACCAGTGTGCACAGGGAACTAATCACTGTTTCTCACAGTGTCCTTCACACACCACTCTAGTAATAGTAGACTAGTAAGTCTACTTGTCCTCTACTGTCCAGACCTTCAACTATTCCTCAGAATCATGGGATTTTAGAGTTAACAGTATTATAAGTATCACCTAACCCAACCCTTCTGTTTTACAGATGAGAAAACCATGTCTAAGAACAGTCAAACTCCTTGCCCAAGGTCAAACAGGTGATGGAAACTTAACCTGGGATTTTGGATTTGAATATAGCAAGGTTCTTATGTTCTTTCTTGGTAGGAGAGTTTTCTTTCTTCACCAGGAATTCCTAGATGCTTAAAGTTCATGTCTAACATCCAAGGCCCATCATGAAGAACCTTACAGTCTCCAATATCCTTCTTCCTGCTACCCCTGTCAGATGCCACCTTGGGGGCCAGATGAGTCACAGAGCTCACCCAGTGTCGGGAATTGTGTTCCAGACTCTCCCCCATCCTGGTGGCCGAGCTGGGACTGTTCTTCACCCCACGCTGCCTCCTCACCACCACTGCCATCTGCACCCTCCTTCTCAAGGATCACCATCTGTTTTCCTGATACCACTCAGCCGCCCCCAGCACTTTGCTCAGTTTCCTAACCCAGTGCTTGAGCCACTTTCCCTGCAACTTGCATTTTCCCTTTCCACAGTCCATCCACTCCATCCTCCCCTCCCCAGCCCACAACTTCAAAAGTTTGCATGTTTGTAATTTCCTGTTTTCTTGCTCACTCCCACGCCAAGCCCCCACTAACCCAGGAATTCCAACAGAGCCCATTGCTTGAGCTAAGATTTTGCCACTCTACTATGCATGTCGGCCGAATAAATCAATGAGGCTCTTTCTTTCTGTCCCTTCTCTGTCCCATGGGATAGAAGATGGGAGCTCGGCCTCCCATTTTCTGAAACATTACTTAAGCCCACTTACCCCTCTTCCTACAAATATACTCCCTTCCTACAAAGCAAACAAAGATTGGGTACATAGTAGTCATTACAGGTAAATGAAGAGTGCTAGTACTGGGTCACAAAGAAATATTCCTAAAGATGAATGCTGCTCCTTTTTCTCACTAGAAAGGTCTGTACTATAAGAGGGCAGTGATCACTTCTATGTAATCATACTTATCACTTAAAAGTTCTCAATAAATATATGACAAATGACTAAAGGGTTTGGACACTTATGCAGCTCACAACGACTTCTACCGATCTAGCACCTATTCTGTGCCAAAAAATTTCACGTACATTATCTCACTTAATACTTGGAAGAATTCTGTACGGTTGGAAAGAAAGTTCAGGGAACAGATTCAGATTTAGGGCTTTCTGGCTTCCATATCTGTGCACATCCCTTTTCCTCTCTGTACCCTCAAAGGGATCCATCAAGAAGGTCCAACCCCAGGTCCTGCATCCTCTAATTTCTTTTAATAGAGATGAGTTTCAGTGCTTTATTTTCCCTTCTGTCCTTTCTAATTAGTAACTCTCTTCTCTGACCACCGCCCCCTACTTTCTACATCTCTAGCCCCTTGAGAAGCCCTTCCCATTATTTACTCCCCATTGGATGTATGGCAAATTCAGACAAGAACAAATAGAAATTTTACACCAAAGGCTACTCTGGAAGCAAATCAGAGTCCTGTATGAAGGGTAACTGTGAGAAACAGATTTCAGTGATTAATGCCCTATGCACAGTGCTGGTGAAAATAGATTTTAGTCAATTGTTGACTAAGAAAATCGCAAAATATGAAAATCTGGCATGTAACTATGGGGACCAGGGAATCAACCTCTTCCCCCACCAAATGCTCTAATGCATCTGCTTCCAAACTCTGATTAACTGGTTCAAGTCTTTGCTCTACTTTACAGCCTCTGGTAAATGAATAAGTACACACTATCAATGCCAAAACTGGAAAGGAAATTATCTCAAAGTTTAAAAAATCAAATAAACATGGATAAATTACCTTTGAAGAATTCACAGATACCAAAAGCTTCACATTCTTGGTTTTTAAATATTAACTATCTACTTTGTCCTTCCACGCCCCATCACCTTTTCTCCAATTTATCTTCTAATTCATGTACCAAGTGTGGATCACATTAAAAACTGATGATCCCACCCCCTTTTGGTGTTGCTGATCAGACTTAAGAGGACCACATTGCTGGGGATGGGCAAGATCTCTACAGTAGGCATCTGGGGGGAAAAACCAAGATGCCCTTTTTCCTTCCTTTACTTCAAGGAAAAGAGATGACAAGCTCATGAGTCAGTCTAACCGCCTCACTCTCCTAAAGCATACCCCATCCTCTTTCATGTCGATCTTCAATGTGAGCAAACATGCAGAACAACTCCAGTGGAAGGGTGAGACATACTAGTCTCACAAATACAGCTATCAAGACACCTGCTTACTTTGGCTCCCAAGAACTGGTTGCCCTTGCTGATTGGAAGTGGTTCCCCATCCAGCTCTCTTTTTATAAGCCATATGCTGACTTTTTCTTTCTTTTATACTTGCTCTTGCAAATCTCTCTGGATTCAGGAGGCTTTATTAGGTCCCTTCCTCTCTCTCTGGATTTTCCTCCAAAAGTCTACCAAACTATTCTTGAGCATGGATTCATTATTGATCATATTGCATTCCAAGTAGGGGGAATACAGCAATAAACAAGACAAATCTCCTGTTCTCACATTCTTTTTGTACTAGGAGGGATGATGCACAGAAAACCACAGAACACATAAACAAGGAGATACTTTCAAATAGTGAAAGCTATGAACAAAACAAAGCCATAGGATGTGACAAAAAGTGGTCAGAGGAAGGAAGAGTCATTTTAGACTGATAAGAAGGAGCCCATCATGAATAAATTTTTTATAGGATAGGACAAATATTACTTGGTAAAATTCCAACTAAGAGGTAACTAAAATTTCAGAAATGCCATTAAGATTTGTCATTCTTAGAAGTCAATCCACCGCGGGGCGGCTGGCAGCTGGAGGGCCACCTGCACGGGGGAGCAGGCGGACTCACGGTCAGCACCCGTGAGACACCAGACTGAGACGGGGAGCTCCGGGAGCCCGCGCGGGGCGGCTGGCGGCGGGCGGGGTTGGAAACACAAAGGACAGAGACGTGCCGGCCCTGGAAGTGAGGGCTGGGACGCCGGGTGTGGGGCGCACAGCCCGGGATGCTGCAGGGTTGAGCAGCACCAACAGAAACAGAGTTAAAGTGGCCAGAACATCAGTGGAGAACGATCCGCGATCCCTCTGTTCTGAGACAGAGGCTGAATTTCAGCCGCTGCTGCTCTCTCAGAAGAGGCATAGCAAACCGCCAGGGAAAGCCGCCAGAGAACAAAAGCCCGGAAATACCGGCTCACAGGGTGCCCATCCCCATCCCCCCTCGCAAGGGACACAGAGACTCTACCCAAACAGGGTTTTCTGAGTACCTGCAGGCAGGCCCCTCCCCCAGAAGGCAGGCTGAAAAATCAAGAAGCCCACAACCCGGAGCGCCTGAGTGGCGCAGTCACCAAGCACCTGTCTTCGGATTAGGGTGTGATCACAACGCTCCGTAAGGAGTCCTTCATCGGGCTTCTCCACCGGGAACCTGCTTCTTCCTCTCCCACTCCTCTGCTTGGGTTCCCTTTCTTGCTGACTGTCTCTCTCTCTCTCAAATAAATAAATAAACTCTTTAAGGAAGAAGCCCACATCCCTAAGATCTCTATAAAACAAGGGCGCACGGCCTGGGTCCCAGTCAACACTTGGGCTCTGGACAACCCTGCAATCTCTCTTCATCAGAATGACGAGAAGGAGAAGTCCCCCCCAGCAAAGAAAAGATAATGAGTCTGTGGCCTCTGCCACAGAATTGGCCTCGGCCACAGAATTAATACATATGGATGTATCCCAATTATCAGAAATGGAATTCAGAGCAACAATGGTCAAGATGATGAGTAAACTTGAAAAAAGCATCAGAGAAAGCGTTGCTGAGAATATAGAATCCCTAAGGGCAGAAATGAGAGCGAATCTGACAGAAATTAAAAATTCTATGGGCCAAATACAGTCAAAACTAGAGGCTCTGACGGCCAGGGTCACCGAGGCAGAGGAACGCGTTAGCGAATTGGAGGATGGGTTAGTAGAAGAAAAAACGAAAATAGAAGCTGGTCTTAAAAAAATCCACGCCCACGAATGTAGATTACGGGAGATTACTGACTCTATGAAACGATCCAATGTCAGAATCATCGGCATCCCTGAAGGGGTGGAGAAAAACAGAGGTCTAGAAGAGATATTTGAACAAATTGTAGCTGAAAACTTCCCTAATCTAGCAAGGGAAACAAGCATTCGTGTCCAAGAGGCAGAGAGGACCCCATCCAAGCTCAACCAGGACAAACCTACGCCACGGCATGTCATAGTGCAATTCGCAAATATTAGATCCAAGGATACAGTATTGAAAGCGGCCAGGGCAAAGAAATTTCTCACGTACCAAGGCAAAGGTATCAGGATTACGTCAGACCTGTCTACAGAGACCTGGAATGAGAGAAAGGCTTGGGGGGGCATTTTTAAAGCTCTTTCAGAGAAAAACATGCAGCCAAGGATCCTTTATCCAGCAAAGCTGTCATTCAGAATTGATGGAGAAATAAAGACGTTCCAAAATCGCCAATCATTAACCAATTTCGTAACCACGAAACCAGCCCTACAGGAGATATTAAGGGGGGCTCTATAAAGGTAAAAAGGCCCCAAGAGTGATACAGAGCAGCAAGTCACAACCGATACAAAGACTTTAAAGAGAAATGGCATCATTAAAATCATATCTGTCAATAATCTCTATCAATCTAAATGGCTTAAACTCTCCCATAAAACGCCACAGGGTTGCAGATTGGATAAAAAGACATGACCCATCCATTTGCTGTCTACAAGAGACTCATTTTGAACCCAAAGATGCATTCAGACTTAGAGTAAGGGGATGGAGTACCATCTTCCACGCAAATGGACCTCAAAAGAAAGCTGGAGTAGCAATTCTCATATCAGATAGACTGGATTTTAAACTAGAGGCCATAGAGAGAGATACAGAAGGGCACTATATTATTCTTAAAGGAAGTATTCAACAAGTGGATATGACAATTATTAATATATATGCCCCCAACAGGGGAGCAGCAAGATACACAAGCCAACTCTTAACCAAAATAAAGAGACATATAGATAAGAACACAGTAATAGTAGGGGACCTCAACACCCCACTATCAGAAATAGACAGAACACCCTGGCAAAAACTAAGCAAAGAATCAAAGGCTTTGAATGCCATACTCGACGAGTTGGACCTCATAGATATATATAGAACACTACACCCCAGAACCAAAGAATACTCATTCTATTCAAATGCCCATGGAACATTCTCAAGAATAGATCATGCTCTGGGACACAAAACAGGTCTCAGCCAATACCAAAAGATTGAAATTATCCCCTGCATATTCTCAGACCACAACGCTCTGAAATTGGAACTCAACCACAAGGAAAAACCTGGAAGAAACTCAAACACTTGGAGGCTAAGAACCATCCTGCTCAAGAATGACTCGATAAACCAGGAAATCAAAAAACAAATTAAACAATTTATGGAGACCAACGAGAATGAATACACAACGGTCCAAAACCTATGGGATACTGCAAAGGCAGTCCTAAGGGGGAAATACATAGCCATCCAAGCCTCACTCAAAAGAATAGAAAAATCTAAAATGCAGTTTCTATATTCTCACCTCAAGAAACTGGAACAGCAACAGAGGGACAGGCCTAACCCACTGACAAGGAAGGAGTTGACCAAGATTAGAGCAGAAATCAATGAATTAGAGACCAGAACCACAGTAGAGCAGATCAACAGGACTAGAAGCTGGTTCTTTGAGAGAATCCATAAAATTGATAGACCACTGGCAAAACTTGTCCAAAAACAAAGAGAAAGGACTGAGATTATTAAAATTATGACTGAAAAGGGAGAGGTCACGACCAGCACCATTGAAATTGCAAGGATTATTAGAAACTTTTATCAACAGCTATATGCCAAAAAACTAAACAATCTGGAAGAGATGGAGGCCTTCCTGGAAACCTATAAACTACCAAGACTGAAACAGGAAGAAATAGATTTCTTAAATAGGCCAATTAACTATGAAGAAATTGAGTCAGTGATAAACAACCTTCCAAATAATAAAACTCCAGGCCCAGACGGTTTTCCTGGGGAATTCTACCAAACATTCAAAGAAGAAATAATACCTATTCTCCTAAAGCTATTTCAAAAAATAGAAACAGAAGGAAAGCTACCAAACTCATTCTATGAGGCTAATATTACCTTGATCCCCAAACCAGGCAAAGACCCCCTCAAAAAGGAGAATTACAGACCGATTTCTCTAATGAATATGGATGCCAAAATCCTCAACAAGATCCTTGCTAATAGAATCCAACAGTACATTAAAAGGATTATCCATCATGACCAAGTGGGATTCATACCTGGGATGCAAGCATGGTTCAACACTCGCAAATCAATCAATGTGATACATCATATCAACAAGAAAAGACTCAAGAACCATATGATCCTCTCAATTGATGCAGAAAAAGCATTTGACAAAATACAGCATCCTTTCCTGATTAAAACCCTTCAGAGTGTAGGAATAGAGGGTACATTTCTCAATCTCATAAAAGCCATCTATGAAAAGCCTACTGCAAGCATTATTCTCAATGGGGAAAAGCTGGAAGCCTTTCCCTTAAGATCAGGAACACGACAAGGATGCCCACTCTCGCCACTATTATTCAACATAGTACTAGAAGTCCTTGCAACAGCAATCAGAAGACAAAAAGGGATCAAAGGTATCCAAATCGGCAAAGAAGAAGTCAAACTGTCTCTCTTTGCAGATGACATGATACTCTATATGGAAAACCCAAAGGAATCCACTCCCAAACTATTAGAAGTTATAGAACAATTCAGTAAGGTGGCAGGATACAAAATCAATGCCCAGAAATCAGTTGCATTTCTATACACGAATAACGAGACTGAAGAAAGAGAAATTAGGGAATCCATCCCATTTACAATAACACCAAAAACCATGCGTTACCTTGGAATTAACTTAACCAGAGACGTAAAGGACCTATATGCTAGAAACTATAGATCACTTTTGAAAGATATTGAGGAAGACATAAAAAGATGGAAAAATATTCCATGCTCATGGATTGGAAGAATTAACATAGTTAAAATGTCCATACTACCCAGAGCAATCTACACTTTCAATGCTATCCCGATCAAAATACCGAGGACATTTTTCAAAGAACTGGAACAAATAGTCCTTAAATTTGTATGGAACCAGAAAAGGCCCCGAATCTCCAAGGAACTGTTGAAAAGGAAAAACAAAGCTGGGGGCATCACAATGCCGGATTTCGAGCTGTACTACAAAGCTGTGATCACAAAGACAGCATGGTACTGGCACAAAAACAGACACATCGACCAATGGAACAGAATAGAGAACCCAGAAATGGACCCTCGGCTCTTTGGGCAACTAATCTTTGATAAAGCAGGAAAAAACATCCGGTGGAAAAAAGACAGTCTCTTCAATAAATGGTGCTGGGAAAATTGGACAGCTACATGCAAAAGAATGAAACTTGACCACTCTCTCACACCATACACAAAAATAAACTCCAAATGGATGAAAGACCTCAATGTGAGACAGGAATCCATCAAAATTCTAGAGGAGAACATAGGCAACAACTTCTATGACATCGGCCAGAGCAACCTTTTTCACGACACATCTCCAAAGGCAAGAGAAATAAAAGATAAAATGAACTTATGGGACTTTATCAGGATAAAGAGCTTCTGCACAGCCAAGGAAACAGTCAAAAAAACTAAGAGACAGCCCACGGAATGGGAGAATATATTTGCAAAGGACACCACAGATAAAGGACTGGTATCCAAGATCTACAAAGAACTTCTCAAACTCAATACACGAGAAACAAATAAACAAATCATAAAATGGGCAGAAGATATGAACAGACACTTTTCCAATGAAGACATACAAATGGCTAACAGACACATGAAAAAATGTTCAAAATCATTAGCCATCAGGGAAATTCAAATCAAAACCACACTGAGATACCACCTTACGCCAGTTAGAATGGCAAAGATAGACAAGGCAAGAAACAACAATTGTTGGAGAGGATGTGGAGAAAGGGGATCCCTCCTACATTGTTGGTGGGAATGCAAGTTGGTACAGCCACTCTGGAAAACAGTGTGGAGGTCCCTTAAAAAGTTAAAAATTGAACTACCCTATGACCCAGCCATTGCACTACTGGGTGTTTACCCCAAAGATACAGACGTAGTAAAGAGAAGGGCCATATGCACCCCAATGTTCATAGCTGCATTGTCCACAATAGCCAAATCATGGAAGGAGCCGAGATGCCCTTCAACAGATGACTGGATTAAGAAGCTGTGGTCCATATATACAATGGAATATTACTCAGCTATCAGAAAGAACGAATTCTCAACATTTGCTGCAACATGGACGGCACTGGAGGAGATAATGCTAAGTGAAATAAGTCAAGCAGAGAAAGACAATTATCATATGATTTCTCTCATCTATGGAACATAAGAACTAGGAGGATCGGTAGGGGAAGAAAGGGATAAAGAAAAGGGGGGTAATCAGAGGGGGGAATGAAACATGAGAGACTATGGACTGTGAGAGGCAAACTGAGGACTTCAGAGGGGAGGGGGTGGGGGAAGGGGATAGCCTGGTGATGGGTAGTAGGGAGGGCACGTATTGCATGGTGCACTGGGTGTTATACGCAACTAATGAAGCATCAAACTTTACATCGGAATCTGGGGATGTACTGTATGGTGATTAACACAATATAATAAAAAAAAAAAGAAGTCAATCCATAAAATGATGGAGGAGACATTTGTTATATGAAGGACATGAGAACAGAAGAGAATCAAGCCATCAAAATACTTCACTTTACCTCAAGGAACACGTAACCACTTCCCAGGAAGTTGTAAGCTTCAGCTTTTTATAGCGCAGTGATTAAGAAAATTGACTCTGAAAGCAGACTACCTGGCATCAAATCCCAGCTCTGCTATTTACTAGCTGTGTGTCCTTTGGTAGTTGTATGAGGCAACCTCTTTGTGCCTCATTTTTCTGATCTGTAAAATAGTTATAATATTACCTGCCTCAAAAGCTTGTCATGAGAATTAAACAATTTAATATATGTAAAGCACTCACAGCAAACCACAAGTTATAATATGTGCTGTATAAGTATTACCATCATATTGCCAAGTGCATCCCTTTATGAACACCCACACACACATCAGCATCAGGCATTCTTCCAGCCCACTCCTCAGGACAATCAGTGTAGAGACCCTTGTGCAAATTGAGGGATCTCAATCCCAGCAGGCAGCAGATTCAAGCCTAAGCTGGAAGAGATTTTTTTTCTTAAGTCAGGGATGGAGACACAGTTCATGTAAAAATATAGACTTCTGCTCCCTTTAGAACCCTCTCAAGCCACATGGTGTTTTTCTAACTGTAACACTCACATTCAGTTTATAGAAGCCTCAAAAGAAGCCCCAGCATGCCCAGGACTTTTTCCAAGTCTCTTGGCTACAACCACTACCTGAAGTTCAGAGTTGTTATTTAGTTGTTATTCACCAGATACTAGTGCTTGTCAAGGCAAAGAGTGGCTTTTCTGGAGTCACAGTTCATCTGATTCCTGTGTGAGCTGTAAGTGCTCCCAAGGTTTGGCACTTAGTACACTGCGTAGCATATTAGAGATGCCCAACAAATGTTTGCAGAATAAATGAATTCCAGCTCTTTCATTATGCTTGTGCTTCAGGTGGACAATAATATACTCCTTGTAATTAACACAAGCTTGTACTTTCTCCTCTCACCACCAGGAAGAAAACTAAATAAATGAGGCATTAAAAAACAATCAGTTGGCATCACAGAATAAAAGCAAATGTGAAAGTCATTAGTTTTTAGGGTGGACATCCATCCAGCAAGCCCTCGATGGCTTGCTACTCTGATTTCATATCAACCCTCCTATGGGACAAGGATGATCTTTAGAGCTGTTTGTGGACAATTTCCACTCAAACTCCCTATAGAAGTATATTGCTTCCAGCACCACAGAGAGCTCCCAACAGCTGCCCTCTTTTAGGAGCGCTCCACTTTCTCAGCACCACGGAGAGCTCCCCTGCAGCACAGCAAGTGTGAGGAACTTCCCATCTTCTATGACAGTGAGAAGTCCACTCAGATTGCCGATGGACGATCCCCAGTGAAACCACTTCCACTGCAGTTCAAATATCAGAAAAGGGCAAAAGGTGATCTTGGTAAAAAGCTCCCGAAAGTCTAAGGAATATCCAAAGAGTCTGCTATCCTGTGGTAGGGATGGAGAGAGTGGGTCTGAAGACAGCTGACTAATGATTGCAGATACTTTTGTGCCAGATAGGCATTTTTATTTCTTTTTCCCCCCAGAAGTAAAATACCCAAGGTGAATTCAAAAACTGCAGTCCAAACTGTGATCAGATCAACGTGGCTGCACCAGACAAAACTGATCTTATCTGAATGGTGACTTTATCCACTTTGGAGAGCAGAACTCATTACAATAATAGGGAGCGACAGAAATGGGAGGAAGAGCAATCACAGCAGAGCCAGGAAAGAATTCACTTTACTATCATTTTGGAGGATTAATTCTAAGCTTCCCTCCTATAAATGTCATTTTTCACTTCAGCAGGAGGTCCGGGGTCTGAAATTATTCTAGCCGACTTGCAGAACGCATCATTTTGCACCTGATTTGCAATCCATTTCTGCTTCCTCCTACCAAGCTCAATGGTATTTGTTTAATGGTCACCTGGCCCTCTGCATGCTCCACCGTGCTTGCGTAAAAAGGTGTACACACACTGGAGGTCAGGGGTAGGGTACAGGTATTCAGAAAGGTCTGAGAGTACATGGGTAAGGAAAATAATGTGTGAGCTTACAATCACGCAAGAGGTGTCCACACTCTCACAAACAGGGTTGTATGGCTGCAAGGGGAAGTGAAGAGGGAAGAAAAAAAATGTAAAGCAGCTGTGTGTGGTTAAGAAAATGTATTATTTCTAGATCTGGTCCCCCCCCCCGGTCCCTTATCTGCTAGCCAATTTAAATGGGACGATTGTATAGTTACCTGGATCCTCCTCATTGGAGATACTAAGTATTTCCAGTCTCATCTCAGCAGCCCCCTAAATGCCAGCCACATTGGATTAATTGCTTTTCCTCAGACTTGGTACACACTTTTTTACACCTCTAGGCTTTCACTCATGCTGTTCCCTTATTCCAAAATTCCCTCCTGACTATTTCTTCCTCTCCATCTCCCCACCCAATTAAAATTATATTCATGCTTCAAGGCCCAGGTTAAAGGCCAGCTTCTCCATGATACTGCCCCTAAATCTCCTCCATAATAATTCACTTCTTTCTCTTTGTTCTCACAGCAGGCTATTTTTAACTCACATTAGAGTTATTCGTTTGCATATTTCTCTCTCCCTCTAGATTATAAACTCCTTGAAAGCAACTTTTTAATCTTTGTATTCTTGGCAACACATTGCACCATTCCTTGGTCATCATAGACACATTTCAAAATACATTTTTGAGTACATGAACAAAATTTAATAATATAAAGCACAAAGCCAGAATATTCTCCTCTATCATCTTTTGCCTAAAATCTTGTGGTTTAAATAACTTGGAAATGACAAAGTCTTTCCAGGTGATGATTTTCTCCCACCAGTTTAACAACTGGGAGAGAGAAGTTGTCTCTGGCGTCCCTGGCTAGGGCTAGATTCACAATCTCCAACAATAAACAGAACAGAACCTTTGACTTAAGATCAGAGCATACCTCACTGACTCTTATGTGTGCCACTAATGACATCTCTTCAACCAGTGGTCAGATTCTAAACACTACTTATGGACCCATGGTGCTTAAAATTTCCTACCCTAGCAGCCTTATCTGAATTTTTCCTTTTGGAATTGACAGTATCTCTCTGATTTTACAAGTCCTAGCTTTCCCTCCAAAATTTATACTCTTGCCAAGCAGCTCTTTACTACCTCACTGAACCTCAGGTCCTGGGTCTTTCAAAGCAAATCTGTACCTCATCCCAGTGCATCATCCCAGAATAACTGTATGTATGAGTGTGGATGTGAACATGACTAGACACTACAGCATGTGTGTATAAAGTTGTTTGCATTCAGCATCACCCTATGTTCCATTATACAAAGGTCAGTGCACACTCCCATTAGGGACAAAGCACTCTTCACAGGAAGAATAATGATAAACTCAATGCCAGCAAAATGCCTCCATTGTCTTCCTCATAACTTTTCCATCTAAGAGCAATTGTCAGTTCCCAGCAGCACCTACATCCTCCACATCCACCATTCTCAGGATGGGGTCGGACCAACAGGAAAAGGGAGTGAAGGCTGCTGAATTTCAGTTGGAGTCTGCCTCTTCACTGGCATCCTCTGGGAAAGACGGGGGCTGGGGTCAATTTTCCAGCTTCCCAGCTTTCCCATTAGATGCATCTCCCATCACTGGCTTCTTCGTGCACCACCCCCATGTCTTGCTCAGTTCCTTTCAAGAAATCTGAATCTTGATGGATGGGTTATGACCTTTCCACCTTGCTCGGCCCATGGGAGACCTTGTCCTTTAATTTTCATTTATTTGCTTCCTGCGTCTTGAGCTGTAAGTGGGCTTTGTCTTCTGATAGTCCGAGAATTTTACTTTTCCTGCCACCCACATCCCCTGATAAGAGGAGGGAAGATGCAGGACACTTGAGAAGGAAGAGATGGGAAAAGCAACACCATGCTGTAGTAGAGGTGACAGTCTTGAATCCTGAACGATCACTGGGTCTCATCATAGTCACTCTGAGAATTAGTGGCTAATTTCCACTGCTCTGAGATTACTTCACATTTTTTTATTTTTGGCTATTTCCGCCAGAATCAATGGAAGTAAAGAAAAAGCCAACATGTAAAAGCAGCAGCATTATACTGAGTTTGAACTTATTTCTACCTCTTCAAGTTCTGGGACTTACCGATCTTGAACCTGTTCCCTCATCTGTAAAATGGAGAGCATACTTAACCCAGGACTAAAATGACTAATGAAATGGCCCAAGTGACAGTGCCTAGAACAATACCAGGCACATAAGAGAAACTGTTTCTATGCCCTGTGGGGCAGGCTTCCGGAACTTCCATGGTTAGTGTGGACTTGTGGCAGGTGGGGGCAGCAGAGGGCCACTGGGGCAGAGGAAAGGAAGGGAGAAAGGCCCTGAATTGTTGGTTCCAGGAGAAGGGTTCCAAGAGCAGGCATCTCAGAGCAGGCCAGGTCCTCCAACAGGAAATACAGAAGATGGAGCAAGAAGGCACACAGAGGTAAGCGGATTGTAAGGGTCATGAGGTCAAGATGTCAGGAATTCATGAGAGAACTGGCATGGCAGAGCCAGCCATGCCAACTGGGGAGCCTGGGGATGCCGCGTAGAGAGGCCAACAACCAGGCATTACGGAGACGTCTTCCTTCGGTGGCTTCAAGCCACTATACCATGGGAAACAGGGTTTCCCTGACCTCAACGCAGGCAGCCCATATCAACAAAACTATTCTGTTGGGAAAAGGTTTTTTTTTTTTAATATATAACTCACATTCTTAACCCAACTACAAAGATTTACGAGTTTCTCCTAGCCAGATAATGTCCCCGCCTTGAGCTACTTGCTAAAAAGCCCATCCATGCAGCTTCCATGACACATTCTCCAGCTACAAAAATAACTCTCAAGTGGGCTGCCTAAGGGCCCCGGGATAGGTGTCAAACAGCCACCCCCAGAAATCATGGAGGCACCCGAACCTGAGGTTTGTCATATGTACAAAGAGGGGACTGGATTGGGCCTTTTTCTGTTTCTAAAACCGCTAAGGTTCAAAAGCTGGAAGCCTCAGCTTTCCCTTCACTCTCCTTGTGCTAAGTGGCAGCTCCATACTGAGTGATGTCTTTTGATGATGATGTCACTTTACTGCTGGGGACCCCAAGTGGGGCATCAGAGCAGTTCAACTGTCCCCAACAATGGCTCCTGGGGCTTGGCAGCATTCAGACCTTGTAGATGGGTATACCACACATGGGTCTTGCCCCCTCAAAACCACCCCAGGCTGCACATTAGAATCACCTGGGAAGATTTCAGGCCTCTAACACCAGGAATTTTTATTTTATTGGTCTGGAGTAGGGTGAAGGATAATGATTAAAATATGTACTTGCCAGTAAGGCAAGAGCCCAACCAATCAGATGGCTGCTGGCAGTACACCCTATCTGTATCTACACCATGAGTGTCAACCCCAGCCATGGGACTGAGTCATCAGTGTGTTTTAAAAGCAGCCCCCAGGATTCTGATGTACAGCCAGAGTACAGAACCACTGAGGCTAAGGCTAACTTTGCCTCCAGTGACTGAAGACTCCTCATGAATGACAGCAACTCATGAATGAACTGACCTAAGACAAAGGGAAAGAAAGCCCTGGGAAAGAAAGCAAGGAGAGGAGGTTGTGATCGCATGGTTCTGAGGGCAGGGACAATGTCACCTTCCCCTTTGACTCTCCAGTGCCTCTCACAGTGCCTGGCTCATAGTAGGGAGTCAATAATATTTGATGCATGAATGAAGATCACTAGCCCTCCATGGGCTTCTGTCAGGAGGCAAAGTGGTATATATAAGCCTGCCGAGAATGCATATAAACAATGTGTACATATTTCTCACCCAATCTACAAAGCTGGCTTTATTTTTATTGAATGAAGTGACATGGGTTTTGTTCATTTTTCACATCAAGTATTTTCAGGGCAAGCAATCACTAAGCAGTTTGGGAGAAAGTGGAGATGTCTCGTCCTGTGTAACTGATCCCTCTCCTAGGTCCAGGAAAGCTTTCTTTGTGGGTGACTTTCTAGCAGCACCAGCCAAAACCTATATTCTTGCCTCCAGAAATTCTGATGGACAATTCAGCTCTTCCTCAGTCCCCTGATATACCCTTGGGCTCGCTGTCCCAGCCTGAACCATGCTGGCACCTTGTCCCCACTTCTCTTGCCACATTCCCCCAGCCCCCCACAGCCATGACCCACTTCTGCCTGTCGTCTGCACCATGGTGTGGGTCTCCGGCTGAATTAGGGGAAAAAAGGAAAAAAAAAAAAAGAAAGACAGCTATTTGGAATCTTAATGAGACCAAGTTCATTTCATTATGTTGTCATTTCATATTTCACTGCCTTGACAGGGAAAGCACAGGAGACCCCAGAGGGCCTTTCTGCTTTGCACACTGGGTGGACAGGCAGGAGGGAGGAGGGAAGTGGCTAACAGACAGGAAACCATGCCCCTTCCATCAGCCTCCCCACTCACACTAAAACCAAAGTAGGAGAGGACAAGTCCTTTCCTTCGAAACTAACCATGAGAGCCAGATTCAGGAGGCTGATGAAGGACCTTTCTCCAAGTTTCAGACAGGCTCAGATCAAAACAGGACAGGAAGGGAGGAGCCCCCTCAGTGCCAAGCTCTCACGTGCTCTCAAATACAAACAGAGCTGGCCTCGGGGCATCGTAGAAATTGCTATTATAAATTCAGATGGTACACCAGGGGGTGCCTCATTTTCTATTATTGTGGCTGGTCTCGTGAGCCACTCCAGCAATAGGATCTCAAAAGTGCAAGTGCTACCCCCAGGGGCACCGTTAGAAACACATTATTTTAAAGCACCGCAATAAAGCACAAACTCAAACAACTTCATTGAAATAAAGACTAACATGGAACATGTGTTCTCAGCCTCCCCCCACCCACATACCCCACAACCCATACCTTTCCCCACACACAAATAGCTGGTGCTCCACTGCCCTGCCTATAGCTCAGTGCTTGATAAGGCATAGGACACAGAACTCACGGGAGCCTCAGGAAAAGACGACGTAAAAAGGCCAGGCAGCGTTAGATAAAACACAAAGAAGCAGAGAGACCACTCCCTTGAGATTCCACGCCCATTAGCAGGGACAGGAGGCCTGGATAGGAGGCCTGGGTTCTGGCCCAAGTTCAGTCACTAACTAGAGGCATTAACTTCAGCACATCAGTTAACCTCTCAGAACCTCAATTATGTTTTTTATAAAAGCAAGCTAAATGTACTTGCTATTACTCCTGCTACACAGCGTTACAGTGGGGATGAAACAAGGTAAGGTGGGTTGAATGAAGTGTCATGAAAACTAAAACACACCATCCCAACCTAGGGAACATCTGCCCTTCTGCAGGGTGTGGGCCCGTGGAAAGGGCCTCAGCTCTCTCTGGCCACTGAGCCAAAGGAAAGCAAGTGAGGCCCACCACCAGCCAAGGCAACCCCTTCCTCTCAGCTCAGCAAAGCTGGGAACTTGTGGGAAGGAAGGAGGAGCCCATACTATGCAGGGCAGCCAGGGCTTGGAAAAGGGCTGACCAACTGGGACACTCCAGGGTTTTCTATATAGGCCCAGGAGATAAGAGGCAGTAAAAATGTAGACCAGTGAAAAAGGTAACCCATTGACCTTCTACTGACAAGGGCTTGGAAGAAGAGATATGCTCCAAGAAGAGAGCAATAAGTAATGAAAATAATCTGGCTGAAATTCATAACCTTCACTTCCATCAGAGAGCACTGAGCTCTTATAGTCTCTCATCTCCATGGAGGAGGAGGGTAAGGGAGAGTCTTCCCTCTGTAGACAGATGGGACACAGAGAGCTTATCTAAGTCAGGAGGCAAAACAAAGGCTAGAATTCACAGAGCCTGGCCTCAGAGCCTGAAACCAGGGAAGAGCAGGAGTCCAGACAGATCGGGCCAGTTAAGATAAACTAAGCAGATTATAGGCTGTAGCATGGCTCCCACAGTGGACTCAGCAGGCATCCGTGACTGATTAGAGCAATCCTGCGCTTTCGGGTTTGGGCAGCCGATCTGGTGACATCAGGAACCAGTGGACTGGAGGTGCAGGTATCTAGAGGAAGGATGAGGGTCAGGGGGCATCAAGGAGTTCTGCTTACCAGAAGCTCAGAGGGGTAAAGGGACCACCAATAAAAAGGTTGTTCTGTGAGATGCTGAGCTCCCCATCTACGGCAGTGTTCAAGCAGCATCTGAGTAAAGGAGAGCTCTACATCAAGGGAGCAGTTACCCTACATGAGAACTTAAGATCCCATGATTTCATTGCATATCTCCTCTTTCTACCCAACCTACCTTCACACATACACTATTACCCTCAACTAACCATGTCACCAAGTTAGTAAGAGAAACTGGTTGGGCAATAGAGGGAAAGTATACAAGTCCACTAAAATGCAAGGTCATGTTCTCTCAAACAAAAGCTCTGTAATCTGCCATGGTTCAAAAGGCAGATCCAGAGACTATTTTGTCTCTCTCAGTTATAATCAACTGGAGTGATACTGTAGGGTTCTTAACGCCCTCGCTGGCGAACAAGATGTTCTTCCAGGTCAGCATCTCAACCACAGGGAATGAATCATGGTCAGTTCGAGCCCCACAGGGTAATTCCACCCACCTTGGTAGTAACTGGTTTTTAAAAGGGCATCAATGCCTTTCTGACCAATGAGACCTTATGGGAAAACTTGGGCTTCTGGGAAATTTTTCTCTCTCCAGAATAAGCATGAGGCTGTTTGCCTGTGACATCGTCTTGAGACCATAAAGGGAGGCCAACCTAACAGGATCAGCCAAGATACAAAGGATGGCAGAATGAAAAGAGAGAATGAATTTGAAGACATCTTTGAGCCACAGAATTAACTAAATCTAGAATGCCTACACTTACATTCCTTGTTCTTGGAAATGACCTAATATTTTCCTTATTAATAAAACCACTTTTGAGTCTTCTATCACTTGCAATTATAAAAGCATCCTAACTGATAGACACACCATATTGTTCTCACCCCAGGGCTTTCATGTATGCTTTCTTTCTTCCATCTGGGCCCTCTTTTTCCTCTAGCCCTCCTCCGCCTGGAACCTTACTCATCATTCAGGTTTTGGTGTAGACATCACTTGCCCCAGGAAGCTATCCCCAACCTTCTCCCATCAGCTCTCCCTGCATTCTATACCTCCCTCCTCACAGCACTTACCCTGCTATTCCACCCTGTCCTTCACCAGACTGTAAGTTCCATGAAAACTGAAGACAGTGAACTGCTCTATCTCAAGTCTAGCACCTGATAGGCACTCAAATATTGTATTCATTCAACAGATTATAGGAATAGTTAACACTTACTCAGCACTTTACATGAACCAAGTTCTATTCTACGGACTTTCACACTCACATGAACCAATGAAGAGAATGAAGCTCACCATTTTTCTGGTGAGAAAACAGGGTCACATAGATGGAGACTGGCTAAGCCAGGGTTTTAGTGCAGATGGTCTCTGTTCCCTACACAATACAAAACCAATGTTGAGCACCTACTATATGCAAGGCATGGTTCTAGGTGCTAGAAATACAGTAAGACAAAGTTCCTGCCCTTAGGGAGCTTACATTTTAATTCCCATTTAATGGGAAGAAACAGATAATAACAAATACATAAATGTATTGGTTGAATGAATGAATGCATGAAGGAATGAAGGAGAGAGAAGAGATATGATATAAAGCAAAGCGATGTGGAATACACAGGTGTTGAAATCTCCAATACTTAGATTTAAATCCCACTTCCTCATTTATCAATGGTATGGCCTTGGGCCAGTTACTAACCCCCTCTGGAACCTCAATTCCATAGTTACACAAAAAAGGATTGATGTGGGAACAAAATGAGACTGTAAAATGGCCTTTCGCCCTATCTGCCATATAACAGGAGCTTATTAATTGTTAGCTGAATCTAGATCCCCAGGAGACATGAGTCCTAAGAAACCAAAGGAGTCTTAGAACTAGCTAACTGGTTGAAAAAGTCTATCAAAATCTAATAAATTACCCTTTCCTAAGTTAGCTATCTTCTGGGTCTGGAAGGATTCCAGAGCTAAGCCAGGTCCTGACACCTATTCTCCCCAAGTTATCATCTACATCTGGGGGAGACAAAATAGGGAGTAGCAAGGTTGGGGACGGAGATATTAATTTCTGGTACTAATTCACCATTCATAATATATGAGGGGCTGCCAATGTGTTTGCATAATAAAGCCCTATCTGGCCTGCTGAGGTCTCCACAACCTTCCAGGAGACCAGGAGGAGACCACCATCGGTAGGACAGACCCTGGTGGTGGATGGTGACAGAAAAATGAACTCCAAGGTCCTAATTATTGATGGATTCTTTTTTTATAATTGCCCTGAATTAATGCATATTAACTAATCTATCAGAAACCATTCATTATTTCAGAATGGATAGATGGTACTATATTTAACTGGTACTATTTTGGAAACTAACTCCCCTCAGCCTATCTTTTTGACTGCTCCAAGGCAAGGAAAAAGTGGACATTACGTGAAGTAAGGGAGAGCTGACCCCAGCTAACATCCACGAAGCAAGAAGCCGACTTAACTATCAAACTAACATCTTGGCCAGGCTAAGAGAGGTTCAGGACCCTGAAAAAAATGGCTTTGAAACAAGTGAGGTTCCTACCTGGCTAACATGCCACTTAAAACACAAAAGCTCGAAGATTATGGGAGGAAATCTTCTGCCTGGTTTTCTAGTGAGTGCTACAAGTTCCTTAAGTATAGAACCAGAAGTTTTATATCTAAAAGAGCATGCTCTCCTTCAAACTATTCACCTTTGAAATCCATACACTTAAGACAATGATTGCCCATGGCTTAAAACATTCATGGAACCCTGCTTTTGGATATAACATTAAGTCAGACTGATCCACCCAAGAAAACCAAATTTATGACTCTATAGTCACATGGGTTTTTTGGTTTTCCCAAAATATATTAGCCAGTTTAATAATGGCGACACCTGGGCTTGGCTCTAAATGACTTCTGGCTGTTTCCAAAAATAAAAATCTATCCTCTTCAAGAAAAATATTTGGACCACGGAGGATATTCAAAGCAATGTGCTGTAACATATTTTTAAGCAGCCTAAATGACAGTGTAAAGATTACTGCCTCCGTTCAGTGAATAAACATGCACATGTCAGCGTGTGTGTGTTTACATCCATGTTTGCAGATGCATAAAAAATTACCAGGAAGATACACATTAGTTTGGACAGAGGTCTTCTCTGGGTGCTCAGATTATGGATAATTTATTTTTCTGTGTTTTCTTGTACTTTCCAAACTTGCTGCAGCAAACCTATATCATTTTTGCATTCAGAAAAAAAAAAAGCACAATAAATATTTTATATTTTTAATGTGCCACAGACCCTGACGGCAACTTCAGATCAGAAGTTACAACAATGGTTGGCTCAGGAGAGCGTCAATGGATTAAATGCACCGCCTTCCACGCTACAACTTTTGAAGGGCACAACCCTCATTTAGATGTACAACTTCTATTATGTTTGTTTTTTCAAAAAAAAAATCACTCTCCATTAACTTAGGGCCACACTGTATAATGTCATTCCATCTGTGCTAGCGGCAACTAAGCATTGTAATGAAGACCTTCCAGTACGTGCAGTCGCTAACCCCCGTGGACAGAGCCCAAGACAGGCCTGCGTTGTGCCAAATGCCACTCTGCTACATAGGGTCATGGTCCAGAGCAAGGCCCCAGTGAATTTCCTTTGAAAACTCCCACGCCAACTCAAGAAACCTTTCTCAAGGAGAAGAAGAAAAGGCATGACCCCATCTGAAATGTAATTTCTTATGTTCTCTATCACAAGATATCCAAGGGTATTGGTGAGAAGCAACAATAGCAGTGGCTGTAATGACAGGGTAATCCCAGATGTTTCAGGTGCTGTAAGCAAATAGTAACTTCTGCCCCCTTTTCAGGGACCAATTGGCCCCAGGCCCAAATTGCTTTATGATGTCACAGTTGATACTTACTAATAAATGGGAGGGCAGAGCAGGTGCAGGGAGGTGGGGCTTGATTTTTACCACACTGGCAAGAAAGCGATAAGATTCTTGCAGTAAAGAAAACACACCACTTAGATTACTGGGATAAATGCTTCAAATTTCCAGCAAATCACTTTTTCTTACAGGAAACAAATTTTCTTTCTCTTGGTGCCTCACATTTGCCCATTTCATGACATCATCTCCTCTGATCTTCCTGATGTTATTCTGTCTTCATTCTTGGCGTGGAATCACCAAGAATACTCAACAACATCAATAACAAGGTTGTGCATCCTGCTGAGGGAAAAAGGAACAGAGGAAAGAAAAGGATCACGAGCTGCAGAACGACCTATATGCTTTCAGCAAAGTGGAACTTCGGGGTACCTTTCTGCTGTACGATGCGGCCTAACAGCAGCTCAGGTTGGCTGTACAGTCAGGGGGGCCTAGAGGAGGCAAAACAGGAATGACTGCCATATCTGTTGACTTCATTATTTTTCATCTTTAAAAACTTAACAGAAGCCTGAGATTGCACAGTGAACTAGATGGGCCGGGAGAGTTGGCCAGGAGGAAGGCATGTAAGAACCACCTGGCCTCACCATAGCTCCTACACTTGAGAGGATAAGGTGAGCCCTAAACGGTGATGTGCAGTTTGCTGTATATAAACTACACCACAATTACCTGACTTTTTAAAAGAGGAGACACAGATGCAGAGAGTGTGGAAATTCTCCTAGAGAATCTGCCCCTCCCCCATGTAACTAAGCCCTGGTAATAAAGAGGAAGGTACATGAGATCTCCCATTAAGTGTCACAGAATAATCTAGGAGTGCTCCCTTCCCAGCTGGCCCAGGTATCATGATACTTCAATGGAGCCTTGAAGCCACTAAATGTCTTCCATAGTAATAAACGCCTTCCTACTGTGAAACATCTTTAAACTGCTCTGTGCCTCTCAAAAACAGACTCCTGAAAGGTACAACTGTGCATCTGTAATGATGTAAGAGAGAAAAACTTTCCTTGCCAAAAAGCTAATCAGTCAATCAACACCTAACCTTTTAGAAAGAATTCATCCACACTTCACTGGGTTCCCTGTCTATCTAAAAAGAAGGGAAGCTTCATGGGATATGCCTGGCAATAGTTCAGCAGATGGCAGAACTTTAAATATGGAAAACAACCAACCAACCGTTTTTGAGCATGTGTGCTTTTGAGACACTGGACTGGACTCTGGAGGAGACCAAGTGTAAAAGAGTTTTTGCCTTTGGTAATTTCTGATCATCCCTGGGGGGGATCACTGACTTGTTAAAAACGGAGTATTTCAAAAAATCTTGAACTAAAAAGACATATACAAGATGAAGTACAACAGTTTATAATGATCACGTTCACGCAAATTAGCTCAACACTTACTATATAGCTATGAAGTTGGAGTTAATCACCCTGTCTTATAATTAGGTCATCTAAACAATAACACAAGTGTCTTTACACAGAATATGAAGATTGACAAATGTATAGTATGGGTAACGTAGGCCATGGACCTGGTTTCACAAAGGAAAGGAAACACGAGACTAAAGCTTTATGAATATAAAATATTTGAGAGTAAGAAAAGAGAAATGAGGACATTTAAGGTAGAAAGAACAGCACGAGCCTAGACATGGCTACATAATGACTGCCAGAGAATCAATCACTGAGCTACAGGATATCTTGGCCCCCATCAAAATGCAAGGTTTATGGCCACTTAAATCCGGCACAATGACCCAGAACCAATGCCTGTCCAACATGGGTGGGGGAAGGGCCCTAGGTATGAGTTCCTTGGCAAAACAACTCTCTAATCTTATCTAGAAATATGACAGTCTCATATAATACAGCATAGAAAAATTATCAAAAAGGGGGGGAGTCCATTCAGGCTGCTATAACAGAATACCAGAGCCTGGATGGCTTACACAATATTTCTCATATTTATTTCTCAAATGTTTATTTCTTAGTTCTGGAGACTATGAAGTCCAGGATCAAGGAGCCAGCCGTTCCGGTGTCTGGTGAGGCCCTGTTTCCTGATTTTACATGGTTATCTGCCCTTTGTATCCTCACGTGGACAAAAGGGATGCAGAGTCAGAGATAGGTCTTCTGTCTTTTTGTGAGGGTCCTCATCTCATTCATGCGGGCTCTACCCTCATGAATTAATCACTTCCAAATGCCCTACCTCCAAATACCATCACATTGGAGGTTAGGATTTCAACGTATGAATTTAGGTGGGAGGACACACCTTCAGCCTGAGGCAAGCAGCTATCAAAAGGGGTTGTGCTGTGATGTTTGGAGAGAGACTACTAGGTGTCAGTGTCCTGAGTCATCTCTACACATCTAGCATCATTGGCTGCCCTAATCACTTTTAACTATCCCTTTCTTCCACCTGCTAAGAAAAAGAAAAAAATTTTTCTAAGGTCATATGGATATTGCATGGTTTAATTATCATTCAATCCTCCAAAAATCTCTCAGGGAAAACTAGGGACACCTGGGTGGCTTAGTTGGTTAAGCCTCTAACTCTTGGTTTTGGCTCAGGTCATGGTCTCAGGGTCCTGAGATCAAGCCCCATGTCGGGCTCTGCACTCAGTGCAGAGTCTGCTTGCCCCTCCCCCTCTGCGCCTCCTCCCCGTGCTCTCGCTCTCTCTCTCTCATAAATAAAGTCTTTTTTAAAAAGAAATAAAACACTACTAGAGTGTAAAATGCTGTCATTACCAAAATCTAGAATATTCTTGGGTTCCTATGGAAAGGAATTTATAGCCTCTTCTGACTCTTTTCAAACAGGTGGGTAGACCCAGTTGTCAAGCAAAGAAAAAAATGGCTTAAAATAAATTGTAATATTTTACTGTAATATATCAGTCACTGAATTCAAGCTTTTTCTAAACTGCATTAACCACAGCGTGAGACAGTGTGCCCATGTGACGCCAAATTCTAAGCCAGTTGCTTCAGAGCTGCGTGCTGCTCCCTTCTCCATGGCCTGACCTAATGGCCGGGCATTTATGAGTGTTCTTTCTGTAACCAAACAGCACTTACTCTGTATGACGTGCGGCTTGGGCTGCGCCACAGAGGCAGCCTGAAAATGCCTCGGCACCACGGCTTTTTGCTTTTCCCCAGAGAAACTGAGCCTTAAGCAAGTGTCTTATCCAGATGTATCTTTCCCCTCTAGATTGGGTCTTACCAGTAGCTCAGTCACCCTCTTAACCCCCTTCTGAGAAACGAAGATTGGGGGCCAGAAGACCTGATTGAGGAGCGTCCTCCCAGACTCCCGCACAAGCACAATTTATTCCGCACTCATATTTTCTGAGAGGTTGCACAAGTAGACGTTCCAAACTGAGTGATGCCATTCTGGAAACTTTGAAGGAGTAAAATGAACATCATGGCTCCTTATGGGGGACAATATTCCAAAGTTCAAACTATTATTCCATCTGGAAGACTAGATAGCACTTGTCGGTACCATTCGCATGCATGAGAATAGTCTTAAAAGCATGGCAGTGCTGTGACTGATGGCCTCTACTTATGATCCTGTCTACTGCAATAGAAGCTTCTTCCTTCCAGGAGAGATACTACTCTACTACGGGTAATGCACACCACGTAACTCCAAGTAGCTCCATTGCCCAGCCACCTCCCCTTCAGAGATCACCACAAGAGCCCTCCGAGCAAACTGGTTTCCACTACCTTCTGAACCGGAGGACCACGAGGCTGCTTTCACATCACCTTTACGGGAGTCCTCCTATTTTGGAAAGTTTGAGATTTACAGAAAGCAACACCGGAATGAGGATCCTCATCCCTAAGAAAATGAGTTCTAGTGACCTACTTCAATGGGAGGAATGGTGAGGATTAAATGCTTAATATTTATCGAGCACCTGCAGTGATCTATGTCCCGCTCAGAACATAGCAGAGGAGGCATAACTTCTCCTTCAATCAGGTTAATGAGGAATTGATTTTTGAAGCTTTTTAAAAACACAAAGTATCATAGCAATGTTAAACACCAATCATATTGGGAGTGGTGCTCACCTAGCTGACTGCCCGATATGGAAGGGAAAATGCAGGCAATCAATAGCAGATCTCTAACTCTTTCCCAGGGTGGTCTTAGAGTGCTTTCACCCTCAGCAGCAAGGGCAAAAATGCAGCCTCTTTGCTCCAAACTGTGCTGGGAATCAGAAGGGGACTCAACTTCTCCAAGTAAACAAGGGCCTTTTGTGATCAAAAGATGGGGCACAAACAAAATCTAGAAGGGAGACGTGGGCCAGGAACAAGCAAAAGGCTGTTACAGCCTTTTGCAAAACGTATGTCATGGTTTCTCAAGACAACTGAGCCACCTGGTGTTAGAAAGTTAACAGCTGGGGCGCCTGGGTGGCACAGCGGTTGAGCGTCTGCCTTCAGCTCAGGGCGTGATCCCGGCGTGATGGGATCGAGCCCCACATCAGGCTCCTCTGCTATGAGCCTGCTTCTTCCTCTCCCACTCCCCCTGCTTGTGTTCCCTCTCTCGCTGGCTGTCTCTATCTTTGTCGAATAAATAAATAAAATCTTTAAAAAAAAAAAAAAAGAAAAAAAGAAAGTTAACAGCTAAATCTCCTTTCTTGATGCCTTCCTTGGAGGGCAAATAAATCTTTCCCCAAATGGCCTTAGGACAGTGTTAACCAACATCACCTACAGAGAAGGTGGACGCAGAATGAAGCTTCATGACCGCAAACGTTCCCGACAGTGGTCTGGGAACACTCAGAAGCATATCCTGCGTTGGTCAGATTTGGATTGTGTAGATAAATTTAAATCTAGTGAGGTCTGGGTGAGACATCCACACTGGCAATGAAAACAAAAATAATGGTAGCTACTATTTATTGAGTATTTAGCATGTGCCAGGCCCTGTGTCCAAAAGACACCTTAACTATAGTATCTCATTTAATCCTCACACAAACCCCATGGACTAGGTATTATGATCACCATTATAAGAGAGAGATGAGAAACCAAAGGTCGGGGAGGAGTTCCCCAGCGGATAAATGGTAGCATTGGAATTCTATCCCAGAGTGTCAGATTGCAGGTCCTGTCTCCTTAGTCACCCTACTCTCTCCCTTCTAACAATTATAGCTAACATCTACTAAACACCTTGCTCCACGCCATGCTTAATGATGGGAGGATTACATAGTCAACTCATAACATAGGCAATTAAGGTGAGCAATTTATCTACTGAGGACTGACCTCATATACCACGCCAATATGTTTCCTAAGTGGGAAGGAAACAAAGGCCACTGCCCTCAAGAAGGTCATCAATCTTCCAGCTGACCCAGAAGTAAATCCTGAGATGGCATCAGGACGGGCTTCCCTACTGGGACAGTAATTCAGCTAGAACCCATGAAAATATATAAGTAAAAATGTCTGTCTGCATTCATTAAAAAGTCTGAATTATAAAACATTTTTTAAGAAATTCAATCTTCTCCACTAGAAAAAACACATATAACTAGACCTAAGGTAACAATGCCTTGCCAAGCAAAAATCCCAAATAGCTGAGAAAAATTCTATTTATCATTCCTTTCACTTTTCACAAATTAGAAGTGCTTCTATAGTGCCTGTAAATAGTTTATTCTCTTAAGAAGATGAAAGAGTCCCTCTGAAATCCAACTTCTGCCTGACTTATGACAAATTCCAAGTTAGTGGTCCCCAGTAGGATTTACCTTAATGAACATACATTTTTTCTCATATTGACTTTTTAAAAGAGCTCTTTCCCAAGGAATGCAAATGGTTTTAGTCCATCATCTCATTTACTTTTATACAATAAAGTAGGATAAACTGTGATCCACAGATGAAGTTACATCTCCCAAGTCACACATGGAAATGGAAATAGAATCCAGACCCTGCTCTGCTGAAACTTCTGGTCCAGCCCATGTTTGCTCTTCATGTCCCTCCCACCCACTGTGGTGAATCATGCCTCCCCCTCATCCTTCATGAGTGAAGCCTAGAACTCCTTAGTCTAACTGTTCATGTCTTTGAGTACAAATTAACGGTTAATGTTATTAACAATTGTATTTTAGTGATAATCACATTTAAGAGCAGTTGATAAGAGAAGTTAATCAAGGAGGAACTCTAGTACCCAGCAAGAAAGTAAGAAAGCAAGGAATGAAAGGAAGATCTGTCTACTCATCTATCTGCTTTTAAGTTTAGAAGAAGCAAAGAAGTAGACCATGACACATGCCAGAACTGTTAGTTACTCCTCTATTCCAGTCTCTGTTGCCTCCTCACCACAAAATCCCAAACATTAACCTTCCCAGACTTCTTCATAGCTAGTAGTCATATGACCCAGTTCTGGCCCAGAAAACATAAGCAAAAGTCCATGGGGGTTTTCTGAGAAAAGCTTCTATCTTCCTGATACTGGCCCTTTCTCTTCTTTCCTCCTCCCTCTTCTTTCTGCCAAGAGTATGAGCAACCATCTTGAAACCATGAGGATGAAAGACACGTGTCATGAATGACAAAACGAGAGAAAAGAAGAAGCCATGGTGTTCAGTGACACCCATGACCATCCGTGCTGGCTGTGGACACCCCTCCACCCCCACCACCTGTGGGCTTCTCTGGTGTGAAAGCATTTTTATTTAATCCACTATAATCAGGATTTCTATTATCCTCTACCAAAGAGATTATTTTAAAAATTCAATGTATTTGGGATGCACCCTACAAAAAA
Source organism: Ailuropoda melanoleuca (assembly GCF_002007445.2). Lineage (NCBI taxonomy): Eukaryota > Metazoa > Chordata > Mammalia > Carnivora > Ursidae > Ailuropoda > Ailuropoda melanoleuca. The sequence continues at coordinate 18,396,877 of NC_048231.1, read as the reverse complement.
ATAACCAGGGTACACAGTTGAATGGGCCATTAGAGGTCATCTAATGAAACTTTTTTTTAAGCAAATAAAGAAACCAAAGAGCGAATTAGAGAAGATGTGCTCAGGTCCCAAAGCTAGTGCTTCAGTCCCCTCAGCCCAATGTTGCCTCTATGATTCCATGTTGCCTGCCCTAAAGAGATGAACATTGGAACAAACTAGAAAGAGAAACATTTCTTAGATAGCCAGATATTTAGCAACATTGCAAGTGAATAAGCTGGACTCAGTATCTGGACAGAGATATATTCCAAAACTGTGTTAAAATAGTCCTTGTAAGGGGTGCCTGGGTGGTTCAGTCGTTAAGCGTCTGCCTTCGGCTCAGGGCGTGATCCCAGGATCCTGGGACCGAGCCCTGCATCGGGCTTCCTGCTCCACTGGGAGCCTGCTTCTTCCTCTCCTACTCCCCCTGCTTGTGTTCCCTCTTTCACTGGTTGTCTCTCTCTCTGTCAAATAAATAAATAAAACAAAATGTCTAACAGACACATGAAAAAATGTTCAAAATCATTAGCCATCAGGGAAATTCAAATCAAAACCACATTGAGATACCACTTGGAGAGGATGTGGAGAAAGGGGAACCCTTTTTCTTATACTGTCGGTGGGAATGCAAGTTGGTACAGCCACTATGGACAACAGTGTGGAAGTCCCTCAAAAAGTTAAAAATAGAGCTACCCTATAACCCAGCAATTGCACTACTGGGTATTTACCCCAAAGATACAGACGTAGTGAAGAGAAGGGCCATATGCACCCCAATGACCCCAAAGATACAGACGTAGTGAAGAGAAGGGCCATATGCACCCCAATGTTCACAGCAGCATTGTCCACAATAGCTAAACTCTGGAAGGAGCCGAGATGCCCTTCAATAGATGAATGGATAAAGAAGATGTGGTCTATATATACAATGGACTATTACTCAGCCATCGGGAAGAACGATTACCCAACATTTGCAACATGGACGGGTCTGGAGGAGATTACGCTAAGTGAAATAAGTCAAACAGAGAAAGACAATTATCAAATGGTTTCACTCATTTATGGAACATAAGAAATAGCAGGGAGGTCAGTAGGAGAAGGAAGGGAAGAATGAAGGGGGGGTAAACACGCTAAGTGAAATAAGTCAAACAGAGAAAGACAATTATCAAATGGTTTCACTCATTTATGGAACATAAGAAATAGCAGGGAGGTCAGTAGGAGAAGGAAGGGAAGAATGAAGGGGGGGTAAACAGAAGGGGGAATGAACCAACAATGAATCATGGAACACTACATCAAAAACTAATGATGTACTGTATGGTGAATAATATAATAAAAAATTGAAAAAAAAAACATTGTGAGATTTGGACCCTGTTGTGTCTAACAGTAGTTTATTTATTGTAATTATTAGAGAGTTTTCCATCTTATAATGAAGGTTTTTGTTGAAAGTGAAAAAAAATAAAAATAAATAAAATAAAATCTTTTAAAAATAAAAATAAAAAAATAAAATAATCCTTGTAAGAGAAACAAGCACAAGAAGGAGGAGGGGGAAAGGGGGAGTGGAAGGGAGGAGAAGGAAAAGGAAGAGAAAAAGAAGGAGGAGAAGAGAAAAAAGGAAGAAAGAAAGGTTCACCGATCTCAATCACCAGAAGTTGGAAACTGTTTATTTTTTTTTATTTTTTATTTTTTTAGCAATCTCCCCAGAGTAAACTGGAAATAGCAATGTTGGATTTACTCTTCTTTAAAAGAAAGTGGAAAATTGTCCTCTTCTTATTTGAGAAAAAATATTCGGAAGACAGTTCATTGGCTGTGCAGTCCATATAGTCTCCGTACAGAGTCTTCTCTATCTCTAGAGGTTTAGAGCATGGACTCTGGAGCCAGACTGCCTAGGTTCAAGTCCCAGCTCCACCATGTACCAGATGTGTGACCTTAGGTAAGTGATATAACCTCCTTGGACTTCTATTTCCATCTGCAAAATAAACTACTTACTAGTCAGGTTGTTGTGGACATTAATTGATCTAATAATAGGTAAAGTCCTTAGAAGTATGTGTGTATAGATATATGTATGTATATAACATGATAACACATGTGGTTATCATTACTGTGATAGCCATGGTCACATGAAATAGAAGAGAAAGGTATTCAAAGAAAGAAAACTCAAGTTCCCAGGGATTTTTTTTAGCAAACTGAGAAGAAAATCACCCATATAAATGACTTCCTAATTTGAAGGACCCAACCAAATATTTGTTGAATGAATGAATGAATGCAATCAGTTGAAGGCAGCTGCAAGCATTTTTGATGCTTAACAGGCCTAAACTCCCAAAGAATCCTATAAATCTCAGGAAGGATATTAAGGGCAATGCAGAAAACACAAACTTTAGTCGAATGTGGAAATATGGCTAGGATGAGTTAAGCCATAAATTACAATTAATAAACAGCAAGGAAATATGTAATTGTACTTCTGATGTGTATTTTTTATAATCTGCTAGAAAAATAGGGTGTCTAACTTCATCTGTTTTAACAATAAAATTATATTTTTTCCATTTAAAAGAATGGCTACAAATCTGAAATGGGAGCCTTAGCAACCCCAGTTAAATGCCAGGGCACATGCAGCACCTGGGGCTCAGAACACAGTCCTGGCATCTACTGTCACTTGGTGGACACTCCCCACCACCTCCACGTCCACCACGACAATAACAGCAGTGGACTTAGAACCAGAACCCCAAGCTCTGGGTATTGTGGTGTGACCCTGGGCAGGTCACATAACCTGCTTGGGCCTGTTTTCTAACAAGAAAAATCAGAATCTTGGATTAGGTCACTATCAAAGTTTTTTGGTAAGTCCATCATTCTAAAAAATCTCTTATGGGAATACAACTCTAAGCTAAAAGATATAAATGGTGGTAAATGCCACAAGATATCAAGTCAAGAAAGATCAATAAGGATTTTTTTTCAAGGTTTGACAAACTTGGACTGTTTTACATATTTTCGATGTACATATCCCTGCTCGCCTGTACAGTTTCCACAGTGATTATCGCATTACTGTTGTAGAAGGAGTATCTTTTGCACTTCGAACACCTAAGTTATTGAAACAACCAGGTATGGGGTCAGGTAGCACAAATCTCTGAGGCCACACTCCCAAGAAGGAAAAGCAGGGGCATGGGGGTGGTGATTAGGAGAACTTTCAAGATGGAAACTAAAAGCACACAGAAAACTTCTATCAGAGAAATCATATGGAATGCTATGTCGATTCTGGAGGCAAGAGCAGAATTTTTGAGGCAAAGGTTGAGTTCCCGTAGGGGGCATCTGTGGTTGTCTCATGGTCTCTTCCCACTTTGCCTTTCCTAACATCATCCTGAATTTTCCAGGCAAGCAGTTTAGCTGAGACTGACTCCACCCCCAGCAAGAGGAACTGAGTCCTTATTGGCCTAAACCATCCTGTGTATCTCCTCTGTCCTGGCCACAGCACTGAAGGAAGACACATGTTATCGGCTGAATGTTTGTGTCCCTCCAAAATTCATACGTTGAAATCTAATCCCCATCTTATGGCATTAGGAAGTGGGCCTCTGGGAAGTAATTAGGTTATGAAGGTAGAACCCTCCTGAATGGGATTGGTGCCTCACAAGGAGAGGTGAGAAAGTTAAACTACACTCTTCCCACCATGTGAGGCTACTACCTGGAGGAGGACCTTCACTAAAACCCAACCATGCTGGAACCCTGATATCACACTTCCGGCCTCCAGAACAGTGAGAGATTTTGGTTGCTTGTTAGGCACTCAGTCTATGGCGCTTTGTTATAACAGCCTCAACTGAGCAAGACAGCACATGACCAAAATCAGGCCAACCAGAGCCAGTAAGACTCAATTTTAGTTGAGCCCTCAAAGAAAAGTTACTCTTTCTCATGGAGCTGAATGAGGAAACTGCCACGGCAGATGTTCTCAGTCAACTTTAGACGCATGAGGAGAGCCTGCTGGACAAGAGAGCCAACGTCAAGGAATGAGGAAAGAAACCACGTTCTGGTCGCTTCATTTGAATTCTAATTCCAGTCTTGCCCAAACCAATTAGTTACAAAGCAAACAGATTCCCCCTTTCAGCTTCAGTCAACTTGAGTTGAATTTTCCATCATTTGGAAGCAAAGACTTCCTAACTGAAACATGGATTGACTGTTGAGATGGGGGTGTTAGGAGCCAAATGAGGTGCATCCTAGAACCAGTCATGATGCAAGAGAAAAAATTACCTGAAGTAAATCAGTTAGCAGGAAAGAATTAGCAGAGCAGGCTGGTGGGAAAAGGTCTGAGAGAATTCTGCTAGAAGCGCTGGTTCATGTCTACATTTAAAAGAGAAGGCGCACACCTTCCTACTGGTGTCATAGGGTGTCTTACATGGGAGAAGTAAAGGCAGGAGACTTCCAGGACTCTATCTGTCAAAACATGGAGGAACGCCACTAAGTCACGTCACGACCATTCTGCTAAGAGAAAATACAAAGGAAGGCAGGCTTGGGAAGTGAAAATCATAAACCATTGTCCAAAGGGCCTGGAAAAGCCTAATATGACTTAAAGCAGCATCAGTTACTCTAGTGTCCAGCACGATGGAGTAAGCATGTCTAGGCAGCAGTAATGTGTGCAGTCAGACAGACGGTTTGGGGTGGTCCCAAGGGGAGCAGTCCATTTGGAGGCAAGACCCAGGCAGGGAGAGAAGCACAGGAAAAAATGTCCCACCTCTTGGGGCAGAAGTGGAGATGAGCAAGAACTAAGCAGGAGAACCCTCTCCTTTCATCTCAAACGTCATTTCTTCTTTGGTACTCCCATTCCCAATGCTTCAATAACTTTGTGCTTCGATGCTGCACTTTATAAAGAACCAGGCAGAAACACTGGGATATTCATGAACACAAGTTCCATTGGGGATGACTCGCGTCTGTTCACTGCTCTATCCTCAGCATCCGACACAGTGCCTGACACATAAAAGGTGTTCAATAAATACTTGTGGAATGAATAAATGTCCTTGGTAGGCTGTTCATTCCCAAGATACTAAAAGGCGGTTCAGCGGCAATGGGGCAAGTGAAGCATTCCACAGGAAAACACTGGGTTACTGCATGTGGGGAGGGGAAGGCTGATGGGCATAGAGGTACAGCCACTTCACTGCTGGCATTAGGGAAAGCACTGTACCTCATTTTCTGGGGAGGGAATTGATAGGGAAGTCAGAGCTGACATTCGGCAAATACACATCAGTTCAGCTGTAATGGCTGTTTATAACTAAGTGGTCAGTGCCATTGCAATACTGGTCTTAAATATTTAGAATATCACCCTAGGGAGAGAGGGTACAGTACTCTGGAAAGTACTCTGTAGTCTGGACAGTGTGGCCTGTGGGCCTAGGCAGGACTAAGCTTGCAGGTGAAATCCATCAGGGCCAAGAGATGAATCAAGATGGCCAAAGCAGAGGTGCCTGGGTGGCTCAGACCGTTAAGGGGGGACTGACAGGAGATGAGGTAGAAAGAACAGGGGCTAGATCTGTAGGGACTAGAATTAAGACATTAATCAAGTTTAACGGAGAGCCAGAGGATTTTAAGTAAATGAGTGGCATTCTCTGAGTTAAATTTGAAAAGATCATGCCTGTGTGACTAATGGACTATAGGAGACAAGTATGGAACCTGAGAGAACAGCCAGGAGGAGGCTGTGTGTGGACTCGGGGCAAGAGATACTGGTGGTTTAGCTGGTGAAGATGGTAGCAGTGGGCATGGAGAGAAGAGGAAAATTCTCCCTGGGAGCTCTTAGCACCTTGTAACATTTTTAGTCCCTTTCATACAACCACATCAAAATATAACAACAACAGCTCTGAGCAGTAACCATATGCCAAGCACTATTGTTCTAGGGACGTACCTCTCACTGAAATCTCCTTTCATCTTCTCAACAATTCCTTGAGGAAGTTTATTATGCACTAAATTGTGTTTCCCCAGAATTTATATGCTGAAGCCCTAACCCCCAGTGTGACTCTATTTGGAGATAGGACCTTTAAGGAGGTAATTAAGGTTAAATGAGGTCATAAGGGTGGGGCCCTGATCCCATAGGACTGGGGTCCTTATAAGAAGAGGGAGAGAGGGACGCCTAAGTGGCTCAGTCGGTTAAGCGTCTGCCTTTGGCTCAGGGCATGATCCCAGGGTCCTGGGGTCGAGTTCCACATTGGGCTCCCTGCTCAGTGGGGCGTCTGCTTCTCCCTCTGCCTGTTCCTCCCCCTGCTTGCGCTCTGTATATCTCCCTCCCACCCCGGACAAATAGATATAATCCTAAAAAAAAAAAAAGAAGAAGAAGAAAAAGAAGAGGGAGAGAGACACCAGGGATGCTCACACACAAAGGAAAGACCACGTGAAGACAGGGAGAACGTGGCTATGTACAAGCCAAGGAAAGAGGCCTCAGGAGAAACCAAACCTACTGATACCTCAATCTTGGACCTCCAGCCTCCAGAACGGTGGGAGAGAAACTTCCATTTTTAGGGGGGCCTGGGTGGCTCAGTGAGTTAAGCATCCGATTCTTTATTTTCAGCTCAGGTCGTGATCTCAGGGTCATGGCATTGGGCTCCATGCTCAACGTGGACACTGCCCGGGATTCTCTCTCCCTCACTCTCTGCTCCACCCCTTGCTCATGCATGCTCTCTCTCAAATAAATAAAATCTTTTTTTTTTTTAATTTCCATTTTTAAAGCCACCCCACCTGTGGTATTTTGTTATGGTTGCTGGAGCTGACTAATACAAAGACCTGGCATTAAGTAGTGAGTAGATTCGGGCCTCAGAGCTAGACGTCCCCAGCTGGAATCCTGACTTAACACCTATTAACTCCCTTGCTTCTTTGACTCCTTCACCGTGATGCTCTGCTGCCCACAGGAGAAACGGCAATGACTTTAATGAATGTAAATTTACATTAAAACTATATTAGCCCTACATATCATCCAGCAGCAAATGAAGGCAAAATATCCCCAGCCTAAAAAGAAGGCAATCTGTCAGTGAGTGGTTCTGTTTGACAGTAATGGGGGTGGGTGGGAAGGAAACATGATTTAGTGCTAGGGTTCAGTGGGAAAACAGATGTGCCCCTAAAGGTTTGACTCTGGACACTTGGCACCTACCTAAAATATGTTAGAGCCTTCCCCACTGCCTGGAGCCGCCCTCCTGGGTTCCACTGGGCTCCAAAATCACAGGTTAGCCCCAGGAAAAAACGGAGTTTCTATCTCAGCCAAACCCTTCTGTTCATAAGTGCGGAGACAGAGACCCAAAATGGCCAAGTGACTTGTGGAAGTTCACACAGCTGGCTGGGACCCTGCTGTGGAACTGGCCAGCTATAGCTTTAATGGATCAATTCTTCTTTAATCTCCCAGAAAGTCTATATATTTTAGCAGAACAGCATCAGACAACACTTTAGCCTCAGACAAGGCTGGAGTTCAGGCTGATCTAATGACCAAAAGCGCTCAAAGGAAATCTCCTGGGGCTGCTTCTTGCCATTATTTTAATCCTTTTTTCAAGGACACACAGCCCACAAGTCGGTCAGGCAGGTGGGAGCAAATTCCTCCAGAGCAATTCAGCCACTGGAAGGGATGGGGCACCGTGTTCCCAGTAGATTTTTTTTTTTTTTAAGATTCACTCATCTCCTTCCATATTTTGCAATAGGACCACTTTGTGACACAAACTGTTTTCCCATTCACATTCAGCAGCCTGTACTTCATTACTTTCTACAGATGCTTCCAGACTTCAGATCATGCCAGCTCTTTGTCACTGATACACTCCCGCCATCGAGCTGAAGTTAGCAGGAGGAGGGAGGTGGCACTTTTCCCTTGAATGGCTGAGAAACTCCCTCGCCCCCACATCCAATCAGCCACCAAAGTCTGTCATTTATTCCTCCCCAATGTCTCTCACATCTGTTCCTCCCTCTCCACCCCCACTGACACTACCCTGGTTCAGGACTCAATTGTCTCCTGCCTGGGCTGCTGGTACAACAGCCTTCTGCTTTTCCTACCTCAGGCTACTCCCTCTCCACTCACCCAGGATACCACCATTCAAGCTGACTTCCTGCTGCTTTATTCACTCCCCTGCACAAAAATCGCTCGGGGCTCCCCATTGCCCGTGGAATGAAATCCAGCCAAAGCTCAGAACTTAAACCCTGCATGCTGGTCCAGTCTACCCTCCTAACTAGATCTCGCACTCCAGCCCTGTGCTCTAACCAACACATTTACCCAAGGTATTGCAAAGATGTTATGCATCATTTCCTTCCTACTATTTCTCTGGTCTTTTAGAACTTCCTGACAGTCTTCCACCAAAGCCCTATCGATTCTCTGAGATTCAGCTCTGCATTTGTTCAACTTTCCTCATTCAACAAGGCATTACTGAGCAGCACGGTGGCTCTCCCAAGACGCTGAGGAGACAATGGGTGAACAAGGCAGATGCGATCATCCCTTAAAGGCATTCACAGGCTAGCGGGAGAGATAAATAACTAAAGTAATATTCACAAATGCGATGAGGGCTAGGAGAGTTCTTCAAGAATTGGAGGAAGATTATTAGGGTACACCCTTTAGACTTGGAAGTCAGGGAAGCCATCTTTGGAGCAGCAAAATCTGAGCTGAGAGCTAAAGAATGAATCGGCCTGTATCAATTAAGATGGGGTGTCATGAAGGCTCCAGCAAAGTAAGAGTGGTATCAAGGAAAATAGAAATCGGTCTTCTCTCCTAAGAAATTGGAGTGCAGAAAAACAAAGCAGAAGCCACCCCCCAAAATGAAAATGACACACACTCGGAGTGCTCATTTATCTGTCCCTTCTGCAAGGATAAGAAAACTTACAACGTGAAAATGGGCTGCCTGCCCACCACAGATCTTCCTAAGCCAATGGTGCAGTCATTGGTAAATATCTAGAGCCAACCAGCTAGTAGTGACCATGAGGACACACCCCCTGGGAAGCCCCACCTGCTGATTCTCCCAGACCAGCTGGGAATCCTGAGAGATTTCCAAAGCTCCTGAGCATGTTTCCTAGGCCGTCCCAACCCTTTGCATACCTCTGTATGTTATATATGCACTCTCACTAACTCTTCTGTTGTGCGCGTGCGCGCTCTCTCTCTCTCTCTCTCTCTCTCACACACACACACACACACACGAGAGAGAGACATCTGCGTGAGTGTAGAGGTAAAGAACTAGAGGTATGTGTGCTGGTGGGTACTAGAGGATACATAGATGCTTAAGTTAGCCTCTGTTAACCTCCAACCCCTCCCTCATTTCCTGCCCCTACCTCCTAACCACAGACCTTCCTGGACTTACAGCTATCATGCAGGTAAGGTCAAATGTCATCTGAATTTGACCAACCTTTGAAACATCTGATTCTTTAGGGAGATCCCAGTTGGCCTCTGCTTCCCCACCCTTCCCAAGATTGTGCCAGTTTTAACTGGACTCCATACTCTCTTTTCCACTGCCACACCAAACTGTATGCACAGAAGCAGAAGGGAGAACCACAGGAGTTCCCTGGGACAGGTCACTGTGGTTTTGGTTGCTTTTGAGGAGGTTGGGAATGAGAAGGGATAGAGGGCACACAGGGTCATCAGCCTTTTCATAAAACATACATGATGAGAAAAGGGGTGGGAAGAGATCTCCAGGCAAAGGAGAGAGATTTGGGCAGGCCCTCAGGGGAAAGATCATAGCATCTCTAAAGAACCATATTCTTCAAAGGTTGGCTGGAACATAATTAGTGAGGGGGACAGAGAATTAAGGGGGATTGGGAAGTCTAGCAGGGGCCAGGTAACCAAAGGCCAACATTCTAAGTGTGACAGAAAGCCACAAAATGTGACAGGTCTAAAGTCCAACATAGTACACTCTTCCAACTGGGAACTTTCATACCACTTATCCCAAACTCTATTCATTTGGCGTCTTGCCATGAGCAGCATGATGATGGCTTCTCTATTGGTATCTACTGATTCCACACTCCATGTTCCGGGTGCCAGAGTTTACTTTGGCACCTGCAGGCCCCCATGAGCTGTGGGCAGAAACCTCCTAATCTAACCCCATTGTTTGACCAGCCAGCTTACCTGGCCTTCTGCTCTGGCTCTTCCTTTCCCCTCTAGAGGGATGGAAGCCCAGTCCTAAAGTCCAGCAATAACTGACCCTCCTGTTGCCCCATGACTATTAGTACAAGCTGTTCCCAACACTAAGAACTATTTTTGCCTGGATATCCCTGCCCCATCTCAGTTCAGCCTCCTATATTCTCACACTGGCCATCATCAGACCTTGAGCCACATGTTCTTAAACTGGTTCATGAACATCCATATCAGAATCACCAGAGATGCTTATTACAGGCCGACCCCCATGCTGGTCCTACCCCAGACCCTCTCAAGGTGGAATCTAGTCATCGATATTTTTAACAAATTTCCCAGATAATGTTTACGGACATTAAAGTTTGAGAGGGAATTTTCTAAACCTTGGAAATTTGACAGTTTAAGTAATAGTTGCACCCCTTTACCCAAGCCAACCTTGGATTCCTTCTTTCTCTCTGCCAAAAACTCCCAGGATACTGGGGAATCCAGACCGTGGAACCCACAACAGTCCCAAACACTGTAGCCTGAACATGATTGATACTTTACAAATGTGTTCCAAATCATTGTAACTAGCCCAAACCTAGACTAGTAACCTGTTGGGAGACACTCGAAGCATGCTTGCTTCTGTGTGCCATTCTATGTGGGTAAGGGACATCATTCCAGCAGAGCTGGTATATAAAATCACGAGACAACCTGGATTTTCACACTAGCCACACATTTTTTCCACCAACGCAAGCAGCATCCTGAAACTCAACTGATCACTTGGTCATCGGTTCCTGCAAAGCACTTCTGTTATGACCAGCCATGCAATACCTGCACACCCAATGGAGAGTGGGACACAGATATTCTCTTCACATAAAGCACAGTGTAGAGTTATTATTATTTTCCTTGGGATAAAATTAGCCTGATTTTGCTCAAATATGTTTATATCCAGGCTAGTAAGAACAACAAAATTGGCTGCTTAATTGAGTACTCTGATCAACACTGTTACCTGTAATAACTCTCATTACTGCCTACAGCACAGGGACACTGGAGAGCATCTCAGTACAGGCATACCTTATTTTATTGCACTTTGCAGATAGAGCAGGCTTTGTTTTGTTTTACAAATTGAAGGTTTGTGGCAACCCTGTATCAAACAAGTCTATTAGTGCCATTTTTCCAACAGCATTTGCTCACTTTCGTGTCTCTGTGTCACATTTTCATTATTCTCATAATACTTCAAACTTTTTCATTATTATTATATTTGTTATGGTGATCTGTGATCTTTTTTTAAAGATTTTTTAATTTAGAGAAAGAGTGTGTGCAAGCAGGGGGAGGGGCAGAAGGAGAGGGAGAGAGAGAATCTTCAAGCAGAGCCCAACACAGGGCTTGATCCCATGACCCTGAGATCATGACCTGAGATGAAATCAAGAATTGGCCCCCTAACCGACTGAGCCACCCAGACACTCCTGTGATCAGTGATCTTTGATGTTACTATTAGAATTATTTTGAAGGGTTATAAACCATGCCCATGACTGTTCTACCAACCAGCCATTCTCCTGTCTTTCCCTCTCCCTCTCCTTAGGCCTCCCTTTCCTTGAGACAAAACAATATTGAAGTTAGGCCAATTAATAACCCTACAACAGCCTCTAAGTGTTCAAGTGAAAGGAAGAGTCGCATGTCTCCCACTAAATCAAAAGCTAGAAATGATTAAGTTTAGTGAGGAAAGCATGTTGAAAGCCAAAGGCTAGGCCTCTTGCCCCAAACAGTGAGACAAGCTGTGAACGCAAAGGAAAAGTTCTTGAAGGAAATGAAAAGTGCTACTCCAGTGATCACGTGAATGATAAGAAAGCAAAACAGCCTCACTGCTGATACGGAGAAACTTCTCGTGGTCTGGATGGAAGATCAACCTAGCCACAACATTTCCTTAAGCCAAAGCCTAGTCCAGAGCAAGGCCCTAATTCTCCTCAATTCTGTGAAGGCTGAGAGGTGAGGGAAGTGCAGAAGAAAAGTCTGAAGCTAGCAGGGGTTGGTTCGTAATGTTTAAGGAAAGAAGCCATCTCCATAACATAAATGTATAAGGCGAAGCAGCTAGTTATCCAGCTAAAAGAAATAATGAAGGTGGCTACGCTTAATGGACTTTCAGTGTAGGCAGAACAGCCTTCTATTAGCAGAAAATGCCACCTGGGACTTTCATAGCTAGAGAGGAGAAGTCAGTGCCTGGCTTCAAAGCTTCAAAGGATAGGCGTCCTCTCTAGTTAAGGGCTAATGTGGCTGGTGACTTAAGTTGAAGCCAGTGCTCATTAACCATTCCAAAAATCCTAGGGCCCTTAAGAATGATGCTTAATCATTCTGTCTACGCTCTCTAAATGGAACAAAGCCTGGATGACAGCACATCTGCTTACAACATAGTTTACTAAATATTTTAAGCCCACTGTTGAGAGCTGAAACGATTCCTTTCAAAATATTATTGCTCATTGACAAAAACCTGGTCACCCAAGACTCTGATGGACATGTACAATGAGATTAACATTGTTTTCATGGCTGTTAACACAGCAATCATTGTGAAGTCCATAGATCAAGGAGTAATTCCAACTTTCAAGTCTTATTATTGAAGAAATACATTTTGTAAGGCTAGAGCTGCCACAGATAGTGATTCCTCTGATGGATCTGGGCAGAGTAAATTGAAAACCTTCTGAAAAGTATTCCCCATTCTATATGGCATTAAAAACATTTGTGATTCATGGGAAGAGACCAAAGTATCAGCATTAACAGTTTGGAAGAGGTGGATTCCAGCCCTCACAGATGACTTTGAGGGGTTCAAGACATCAGTGGAGGACGTAACTGCAGATGTGGTAGAAAAAGCAAGAGGGCTGGAATGAGAAGTGGAGCCTGAAGTTGGGACTGAATTGTTGGAATCTCATGGTAAAACTTTAATGGATGCAGTTGCTTCTTATGGATGAGCAAAGAAAGTGGTTCCTTGAGATGGAATCTACTCCTGGTGAGGATGTGAAGATAAAGTGACAGCAAGGCATTTAGAATATTACGTAAACTTAGTCGATAAGGCAGTGGCAGGGTGTGAGAGGACTGACTCCAATGCTGAAAGAAGTTCTGTGGGTAAAATGCTATCAAACAGCATCACATGCTACAGAGAATTTGTTCGTGTGGCAAACTTCACTGTTGGTTTATTTTAAGAAATTGCCACAGCCACCCAACCAAGCAGCCACCACTCTGATCAGCCAGCCACCGTCAACATCGAGGCAAGACCCTCCACCAGCAAAGAGATTACAGCTCACTGAAAGCTCTGACAATGGCTAACATTTTTAGCAAAATATTTTAACTGAAGTATGTGCCTTGTTTTTTTAAGACATAATGCTCTTCCACCCTTAACAGACCACAATACAGGGTAAACATAACTTTTATATGCACTGGGAAACCAAAAAATTCATTTGACTCGTTTTATTGTGGTGGTCTGGAACCAAACCCACAATACTTCTGAAGTATGCCTGTATGGAAAAGCAGAAGGGGACACAGTAGAAAGAGTGTGGCTTTGACAGACCCCAGTTTAATCCCAATGCCAGAACTCATTAGTTGAATGACCTTGAATAAGATCTCTGATCTTAGCTGCTAACCCCCTACAACTTCCATTTTCTCATCTGTAAAGTGGAAATATTGACATGGCTACAGTAACCCATACCCCTTCCCTCCCTTCCTGGTGATTCAAACAAAGGCCAGGAAGAAGGAGCCATTGTGACCCAAAGTGTTACGTCTGATTACACTTTAAGCTTATGAAATCAGCATCTGTCTCAGGTCCCTCCACAGTCCCTGAGGCTCCCCATCCTCAGAGACAGATCTGGGGGATGAATAATGAAAAGAACCATAAGCCACCCTGGATAAGCAGGTGACGATAAACCAGATTCCCATAGCTTGGGTCTCCTGCCTGGTCAGGGCATTCATTAGTCTTAAATCATCCAAAAATCAAAGTAGCTTTATACTTTATACAAGAATAACTTGTGGCACGAGTACCTCTGTGTTTCACGTAAGCTCCACAAGGGCAGGGAGCATCCCTGCCTGGTTCTCTGTTGTGACTGAACACACCCATGGTAGATGTCGAAGAACCCTCGCCTGAGGCATTACAGACCATTGAGCCCGAGAACTCCTCAGGTCTCCTTCTCCCTGCTGCTCCCTTCCAGAGGAGGGACTTACCAGATCAGTGAAGGAGGGAGAAGGAATTAAATATGCAGCATTCCACCCACTCTCTTCCTCATTTGCCAAGGGCCCTGACCACTAGGTAGTTTTTTCTCTGCTTGTCCTTGCAGAAAGTTTACCAGGTTCTGCCCTAGAAAGAAAAATAATCATAACAACCAATGCCTACTGAGCACTTAAAATATGCCAGGCACTGATTTAGCATTTTATAGGCTTTAATGTATTTACTCCTTACAACAATACTCTATAAGGTATATTACTATTATCATCTCCATTTTACGGATGAGAAAACAAAGACTCAGAGAGATTAAGTAACTTGCCCAAGATCACACAGCTACCAAGTGGCAGAGCTGGGATTCAAATCCAGGCAGTCTGGTTCTGCTGTCCTTGCTTGGGACCACTATGCTCGACTGCCTCTTGTTATACTGCAAATGCGAGGTGTCCATTTGGGCGGTAACTTCAATTCAGGGGCATGTTTTTAGAAAAGCATGTTGGGGCATATATTAAGTCATGTTCTCATCCCCAGCCATGACCTCTTGGAAGGGAGGTAATGAATCTCAACAGCTCTCTATAGCCAAGAGAGACAAAAGGTGTCAGGTAAAATAGCACGTGAGTGTATACCCAAAGATACCTGGGAGATCTGCCTGGGGGGAGAGCCCACGTACCTGCCAGGCACGCTCAACCATCAACCTAACTCATTCATTCCAAACCAGAGGCATCATCCTATGGAAAGAATAGCAGCTGTGAAAAGCACATATGTAAGACTTGGGAAGGAAGAAAAATTATCATAGTAATAGCAAACACTTACATATGACCAGAAACTGTTCTAAGGTCTTCATTCTTATTAGTTCACTTACTCCGCACCACAATCCTACGGAGAAGTACTACTGTTATTCAACTTCTCCGTACTACTGTTATTCAACTTTATAGATGGAGAAACTGAGAGAAACTAAGTAACATGTCCAAAGTCATGCAGAGATTTGAACCCAAGCACTAAGGCTCCATAGTCCATCCTCTTGACCATTATTCTCCACTGGAAGGAAAAAATAGAGAAAGGAAGCGAGTTCAGGCTTTGGAGTCAGAAAGAACTGAGTCTGAATCCTGATTCTGCCACTTCGCAAAGTAATAAGCCAGCTGTGTAGACTCAGACTCCGTTTGCTTCAGTGTAGAGGAGGACAGCTCCCCAGGAGGACTGTGGCAAGGATTAAGTACCAAAACACATGCCCAGTGACCAAGAACCTGGAAGGAAGTCCGTCAGCATGGTTTCACCTACTCCTACCATCTCAACACCAGCCCCTGTGTTGGGCCCTGGGATGCAAAGTTACCTAGACCTCAACCCTGGCCTCAAGGATCTCCCTGCCTTGCAGAGGGACACTGGGTGGAGACATGGAAACAGGATTGTAACATAAGGTGAGACCTTAAGGAGAGAGGCGTGAGCCTAGGGCTACGGAGGACAGAGGAGGGAGTGATTTCTTCTGCCTACGAGGGTCAACCATTGGAGCTTGATCTTGCTAGTCAAATGGGAGTTTGCCAGGTGAGAGAAAGGAGTGAATATTTGCCATTTAACTTAAAAACCTTTTCCTGCCACCACTGCCAAGGTCAGCCCCAGCATTTAGATTCTGTCTTCTCTTCCTGTGACATTATGAGGAGATTAAGAATATCTGTTTCACTAACTTCTTTGAAGGACATCACAGGCCACAAGCAAGAGAACTGACCCCATCCAGAGGGCCATCTGTGGGTTGCATTTTAAACTGCTATTGTTTTTCTCATAACAAAACAGGGAACCCAAGGGGCTGTTTTATATTCCAAATACCTAAAGATTACAATCCATTAGAGGGGTGTATTTGTTCTTGGAACTGAGATAATACTGGGCAAAGCTGCAGAATTAATTGCCCTGAAGCTATAAATCTCCTATTAATTTCCTGATGAGCTTACAATAACAACTTGTACATTCCCTCACACCTATCACCTATCTACCTACCCACACATGGGCGTGCACGTGCGCACACACACACACACACACACACACACTTGCAGGATACCTGGTTGGAAAGGTAAGCCAGGGAGTTGATTGTATCAGTGACAAGAACATAATAATGGCAGTTACAGAAGTGACAATTCAGTGAGTGCTTCCTGAATGCCAGGTTCCATATTAAATGCCAAACCTACATGACCTCCCTCA
This sequence comes from Ailuropoda melanoleuca, assembly GCF_002007445.2. Taxonomy (NCBI): domain Eukaryota; kingdom Metazoa; phylum Chordata; class Mammalia; order Carnivora; family Ursidae; genus Ailuropoda; species Ailuropoda melanoleuca. The sequence continues at coordinate 18,380,462 of NC_048231.1, read as the reverse complement.
GTCCTCCTAGGAACCCCATGAGTAGTTATATTGCCCTCTTTTTAGATAAGGTAACAGACTAAGGCTCAGAGCAGCTCAAAGAGGAAAGGTAACTTGCTCAGGACACAGAGCTAGTAAGCAAAGTCAGGACTCAAACCCAAAGCCATGGACAGCAGGTCATATCAGTAACTACAAGCTATGTCAAGAGAGCCCAGGGACAAGAAATGAGGTCCCTGCTGAGTGCTAATACCAGCTAGAGCCATTCTTTGCTCAGAACCCAAGGACCAAAGCACACCCCAGCAAAGACTTCTGGGAAATCCGTATGTGGATCCCCAGACTTGTGGGTGGAGCTCAGTGCCTCTGGGGCTGGGAAGAGCAGAAACCTGGAGTTTGCAGGGTCACTGCTTTGAAAACCAAAGAAGTAGACATCTGTTTCAGTTCCCAGTCCAAGAGGCTGGGTGTTGGGTGAGAGGACCAGCATAGAGAGTGCTCAGTAAATGATGAATGCAGACGTGCAGGAAGGAAGCAGTAATGGAAGAGACTGTCACAATGGAGAGTAAGAGGAAAGTAAGGCAAATGAACAAATTTCGGAAAATAGAAACCCAGGAAGCAGTTGCTAGGGCATTGTAATAAATTCTGCCCAATGGCATATTCCTCACCCAGGAGCCCTTGAGACAAATTGACCAAACACAAACCAATACCTACTTTATAACATCTTAAAGGAGCTGCCTGATTCAGAATAAGATCTGCAATGTCCTACAAATACGCCTGAGCCCTTTGTGCTCCCCACCGCTGACCCAAACCTTATAACAAGATTATACAAGGGCAAAGCCTGGATAATTCACTCATTCAACAAATATTTATACTATAGTGCAGGAAGTGCACCAGGAGCTGCCGGTACAGCAATGAATAAAACACTCATAAGGCTTAATGCCCTAGTGGAGAAGACAAATAGGTAAAATATAAAATACGCTACATGGCCATAAGCGGAGAGAAAGTATGAAAGGGGGGCCAGGGAGTGCCAGGTAGGAGATGGAAACGGTGTTTGACTTTCATTAGGAAAGTCAGAGAAGGTCTCACTTGACAATGAGCAAAGACAAGGAGAATGTTGCGGAACAGTTGGGGGGGGGGGAAGGGGAGGGCAGGATTCAAGCAGGAAAAATAGCACGTGCAAAGGCCCCGAGGCATCAACATGCCTGGGGCCTCTGAAAACCACCAAGGCTAGGGTTCAGTGAGCAAGGAGAAGTAGATAAGGCCAGAGAGGTCAAAGGTTGGGGAGATCTGCAGCCAATGTGGGAACTTTAGCTTTTATTCCAAGTGAAATGGGGAGCCACTGAAGGTTTCTGGGCAGAGGAGTGACGTAAAGAGATTTATATCTGACTAGCATCATTCTGGCCAAGTTGAGAACAGACTTGACGGTCTAAGGGGTGGTCTAAGGGAGACCAGTCAGGAGGTCTGGCAGGAAACCAGGTGAAACAATAAGGGCTGCGATCAGGCTGGTGGCAGTAGAGGTTAAGGAGTGGCTGGATCCGGGTTGGCCAGAGAACTGGAAGTGGAGTGTGAGGGGAAGAGGGGTCAAAGTTAACTGCAAGGTCACCCACACCCAGCTCTGGGCTCCAAGCTCAGTTCATACAGAGCACTCAAGTCTAAGCCCCCTTAAATAAAATGTGAAGACATTTTATTCTTCGCTTTTGTTTCATTTTCTTATGGTATGCCTGAACTGGGGGAGCTGTGGGGATTACAATATACAGGGGATGAGGAACCACTTTCACATGGAAATCCTGCACTTTAGGCACTATTCACATGGGATCTTGTGTAATCCTCCCCACACCTCAAGGAGGTAAACACCACAATCACCACTTCATAAACTAAGGTTCAGAGAAACGAAGAGCTTGTCCAAGGCCACACAGCTAGAAGGGGGTGACCTTTAGTCTTAGAGCCCAGACCTCCTAACTGCGAATCTCACGAGCTTTCTATTACCTCAATGGTTTTGATTTTGTCAGTTCATTCAACAAATATTTATTGAGCATCTCTAGGGTAAATACCAGGCACTGTGTTTATATCTGGGGCATAGCAGGAAGTCCTGATCCTGGCATTGAAAGGAACTCTCAGTCCTGGCTTAGGAGCGGAACAGACCCAACCCCCCTCCACTGTCCACGCTGGGAAGTGCACTCCCCTGTGTGGAGGGAGTGGGGGAAGGAAGGGGGATGGACCATTTGTCCTGTCTTCTCCCTTCTCCCTTTCCCCTCCTCTCATTCGCAGGCAGGCATGCCCTTCTCCCTGAAAAACTGCTAGATTTCAGCTCTAGACCCACTGGCTCGGAACTGGCATGCTGACCCAGTGCAGATGAAGTCACTGTAACCCAGGCCCCCAGCTGGGTGTGGCAGAATTGGCCGCAGGCAAAGAAACGATAAAGAAATCTCTAACATGTGCCAAGGGAGGGATTATCATATGGGCTCTTGCTTTTTATGAAATAGGAAAAGTGGATTTTTCTAGTTGACTGCATTTGATCGTTTTTCCTCCATTTGTTTTAAAGTTGAACATCTGATCTGGCAGGGACTCCTCACATTCAGCTGAAAAAAAGATATCTTTTGAGCTCCTCTCCCGGACTCCCATCCTAGGGGATGGGGGTGGCAAGGCTTGGAGCATCATTCCACCACCACCCCCTAACACATCACAGCCCTCGGCATAAATTTGCCTAAAATCCCTTCTAATTTTGTTCTTGCGTCCCTACCCAGGGACCTTTTCTTTCTGGGTTTATCAAAATCTCTTTATATTTTCCCCCAGGTCTATTTTTTTCTATTACCTCTGAACTGTCTTATACAGCTAGCCTCTGTCCCTGCTATAAGCCACCTGGAAGCCAAGAGGAAGACATCCCAAGAGGACCAGGAGGCTGAGAAATCTCCCCTGTCCAAACCCAATATAACACAATTGCTGCCACTAACCTGAGGCCCTCACATCTGAGTCAGGGTCGTGGAAGGCTCTGAGACAGAGAGGCAGCAGCGTGGAGCCCGGCAGGGCCTCTCACTCTTCAGCATGCACACCAACCACCTGGGATCTTGTTAACATGCAAATTCTGATTTGGTAGGTCTAGAGATCCTGCATCTCTAACAAGCTCCCAGGTGAGGCCCAGGCTGCTGGTCCACAGAGCACACTTTGAGTAGCAAGGATGAAGTAGAAAGCCCACAGTTTAGGAAACTGTGACTCTACCATAAATTCATAAATCTTGCAAGTGGGCAAGATTAATGTTTCCAGAATGTGGCTTGCAGAATATAAACCCCTTGTGATGATCCTTTTTTAAAAAAAAATGATTTTATGGTCAAGGTCATGTAAGCTTGAGAAATACTGCATAGTTTACGTGAATACCACACACCACACTTGTTAGCCCAAGCTCTGCAAAACCCTGTTTCGATATTGTTCGATACTGCTTAAACTCTGCTTATCCCAAGGTCCCATTCCCAGCATGATTTGTAAGGTTTCAGCCACAGAAACGACAGAATTATTGTGGCAATAATTCTGTTTTTGTCCAGAAAGGGACCTATTTTCGGGGACCTATTATCACTTAGGCATATGTCTGCCTTTTTAGGTTCTTCTCCTCCTCTCTCCTTTCCAAGTTAGAAAGAGAAGGGCCACCAGGGTGTTTTCCCCTCAGGTCCAAGATCTGGAGGCAGACCTAACAGGAGGGTCTCAGTCATAAAGCATGGGGCCTCAGGCAGGAGACCGGGGAGGAAGGATGGATATTCCAGGAAAAGAACCCTGGTACCACAAAAACTTGAAGGGGGGGTGTCTCTCACAGGACCAAAGCCTGCCTTTGTACATAGGATGAGTTCAACGAAGGCTGGCTGAAAGTCTGTGGATTCAGGCAGCAAAACCAGGAATTCTGATTAGCCCAGTGAAACTGGGAAAATCCTTTCTGTTTCAGAAATCTCTTCCTAATCCTAACTTTGCAAGCTTTCCACAGAAACAAGGCTAGAAAGAGAGCAGGCAAAACCCAGTTTCAGTTCCCCACTTCTATACAAGTCATTTTGTCAAAGTGCTTACAGCCGCTGCTGAGAGGTGGCCCTCACAGAGAACCACAGAAACTCTTTGTCCTTGTGGATTCCCAGGAGCTCAAGGGCAAACGTACCAATAAAAGAGACGTATAATGGGCTTTATTTGTATAGACCACCAATCTGCACAACACCTTGTAGCCTGAAGCTGAAGAATGAGCGGCACTTAATCTCTGGGGCAGGACGTGGGGTACAGGAGGGACACAGACCAGTAGCCAACACCCAACAAAATCATTTTGGTTCTCCAAATGAAATTTTTTAAATGTTCAAGTACAAAATACACTAATGGAATTGACCGTCCTATTAAAACTTTCAGTCACTACTTGTAGCCCAGTGACATTACAAATAAATAAATGCAATGAACTGCATAAACTATTCATTTAGTGAGTGACTATCTGGCTCCACCACGGCTGAGCAGAGCTGGGGGGCAGGAGGGACAGGGAGTGGGGGCAGATGCAAAGACTGATCAAGTTCTCTGCAAGTCGCTGGTCACTGAGGTGAAGGTTTGAGGACAAAGCATCGAGCAACTTCCCACTCACCCTCAGCCAAGAAATCCCAAATACCTGCACCATCTGATGCGCAAACTTAAAAACTTTAGGGTCTTTAACAATAAGTCTCCTCTTATTCAATAACTGACAAAACGGAGGGCAGGGAGATCAAGGAACTTACATACAATCACACAGCCAATTAGCGACCGACTTTGAGCCCAGAAGAATATAGAATTCCCTTCTTGAGTAGAATTCTACAAAACTGTTTTACTGGCCAGCTGCCTCTCATCCAGTAACCTCCACTGGGTCCCTTGGTCTAGGGGACAGGATTGGGGACAGGTGGGGGGCGGGAGCCAAGCAGGTAGCAGTAGGTACAAAAGGTAAATTCAGTTTAATCAACATTTGCCCAATGCTGCTCAGTCCTTCTATCTTCCAACCAGATACCAGCCCATGTAAGTATCCCAGCGACTATTGTTAGCAATGGAGCCCAAGATGGAAGAGTCATTTCCCCTCCAAAGTTGAGTCTGTATTGGGATTGTAGACTGGTGGAATGAGGGAACAGAAGCCTGAAGTACAGAAGAGCCATCATTCCAACTCACTACAGCATCCTTGAACTTTTTCCCATGTTTCCCAACCTTCTAGCAATTTGAATGTCACTGCAGTTGACTTAGCTCCTTATTTACACAGAATTAAGTTTGGGGAAAGTGAAGTCTACCAGTTAGTATGAATTACTGTTACTCACCTGATTAAACTGGCTAAATTGTAGGGGGGAGCAGAGATTTTAACACAAAGGCACTTGCAGAAGGGCATCAGTGATCTATTAATTAAAGCACACTCTTAGATCATTTAACTCTCTTAGCACTAAGCTAAGAATAACAAGCATGTCTTCTTACTGTGCTTGAAAATCCACAAGGCACTTTTTAAGTTGATAAATATGATTACATTAAAAAAATTTTAATAAAAATATCATGGCAAAAAACATACCACTCCAAGGTGAGTCAAAAGACAATAAACAGCGAAAACATAATAACATTTCCCACCCATGTCACTGATAAAGAGCTTATCTTTCTAATATACAAAGAACCATCAGAATCTGTAAGAAAAAGAACTACCAGAGCGGGTAACAATAAAGTCCACTGAAAAATGGGAAAATATTAGAGAATTCACAGAAAATACAATGACTCCTAGAACATACTTTAAAAATGTTCAATCTCCATTATAATAAGAGAAATGCAAATTAAAACACACTGCAATGCCATTCTTCACCCATCAGATTTCACCCAGCAAAACTCCAACAGTTTGATTACGTAATTTGTTGATGAAGCCACAGAGAAACATGCACTCTCTTACTTCCTGGTGGTGATATAAACTCCTACCATCCCAGTGGAGGACACCCGAATAAACTCGATCAAAATTACAAATGAATGAACCCTATGGCTCTGCAATTCCATTTCTGGGAATTTATTCGATAAATATGCTTACGTATGTGCAAAATTACCTATGCACAAGGTAATTCACTGAGACAATATTGCAGTAATAGCAAAGACAGAAGCAACCCAAATCACCACTGATAAGGATTGGTTAAATAAATTATGGTACACCCAAACCATGGAATTCTACGAAGCTATTAAGAATGACGATGCTTTCTATTCACAGATATCAAAGTATCTCTAAGCTATATCACAAGAAGAAATAAGCGTAAAACTAGGTGCCATATAATAAACTTGATTATGAAGCAAAGCATAAGAATCTTTATTCACATTTGTTTGCATAAACATAAAGAAACTCTGGAGGCTTCTCTAAGAAAATAATGACAGCACTGCCTGCAGTGAGGCTGGAGTTGAAACTGGGTGCATGTCCAGGGTGAAGTCAGGAGCGTGAAGATTTTGAACCACAGGAATATACTACCTATTAAAAAAAATTAACTTCCAAAAGGTAGTGAGAAAATAAAACACAGATCCTACCTTAAAGAGTTTGTGGAGCACCTGTCAATATTTACATAGATGCATACACAAAAGGACCTACTATAGCTCTACTTAATGATGCCCCAGAAATAAGAACCTATGGGGCACCTGGGTGGCACAGCGGTTGGGCGTCTGCCTTCGGCTCGGGGCGTGATCCCGGCATTGTGGGATTGAACCCCACATCAGGCTCCTCCGCTATGAGCTTTCTTCTTCCTCTCCCACTCCCCCTGCTTGTGTTCCCTCTCTTGCTGGCTGTCTCTCTCTCTGTTGAATAAATAAATAAAATCTTTAAAAAAAAAAAAAAAAGAAAGAAATAAGAACCTGTTTTAAGCAGAAAATGAAATCATCAGACCCCGTGGCAAGACTGAGGCTTGCCTACCTCTCTCCTTGCCTGCAGCCTCCGGTGTCAGCACCTGTATATCTAAACATAGCAAGTCTCCCTCAGGAGTGAAGGCCCAGCTGGGCCTCCTCCAAGTTACCCATCTTTGGAAACACAGAAAGAATGTCAACATGGCTGCCATGGATATGGGCCCACTAGCAACCAAGACTCCCTGCCAGCCAAGCACCTTCTCCTGCCACCTCCCCTATCACACATGGGTGTTTGTATTGCGGGCAGGGGGTGGGGACAGAGGATAACACTGAGTTCTAGGACAGCTCCTTACCAAAACCACCTGCCTTAGTTTGGATTCCCCATCGAAGTACACCTGGAGACAGGAATTCAGGTATGGGTAGTTTCTTTGGGAGATAATCCTAGGAATCACAGCAAGGGCATGAAGAAGTAAAACAGGAAAGGTAGGAATCAATCAAAGGTATGTCAATGAACAGGTCACTGCTGTGGGGAAAACTGGAGCTCAAATCCCACCTAGGGACCCTCTGAGAGATCATGTGGAACACACAACAGGACTGATCCCCCAGCGGGAGAGGAATCTGGGATATTGATCCACCCACTGCCATCGCTCATTGGTTAAAGGACACTCTAGGGTGTAATTTTGCCAGGATTTCCATACTGCACAAGTGGGCAGTGTGCTTCTGAGGCCTGAGAATATCTAAGGCAGAGACACAGCAAGGCATCATGTCCAAGAACTACATTAAACTGAACTTAGGGTGGGCCTCAGGGGTTTGGCAGTAAACATCTGGGACACTATGCAGAGCTCAAGAGGCTTATTTTGAAGCTGAAAAGACTCAGGAAGGCACCCAACAATATTTTCAAATGTGTGATGGTCTCACACAGAGTTGGTGGAAGTATAAATTACTACAAACATTTTTGAGGACATTTAAAAATATCTACTTAAAAGTCCATAAATCACCCCGCCACGCAATAATTCAATCTTTCCTTTCCTGATGTTTCCTTTCTTCCTTCAATAAAAACGGTATGTGTACCAGGCACTAGGAATACAAAGATTAAAATATCACATTGCTATCCCCACTCAAGGAACCTACGGGCCACCCTCTACCACACCCACCATCACCAAAATCATCTATTCCATGTCCCATGTCTTTCAAGTGCTGTAATTTAAAACCACTAGGGAACCAGCAAGTGACACAGATGAAAGAAGTGAGTCAAAGTAATGAAATAGGAAATAGGAAATGGCAGGGACCACGGCAACATGAGACCACAAGTCCTCTCCAAAGATCTTCAAGTGTAATTAAAAAAAAAAGAAAGAAGGAAGGAAGGAGGGAAGGGGGGAAGGAAGGAAGGAAGGAAGGAAGGAAGGAAGGAAGGAAGGAAGGAAGGAAAGAAAGAAAGAAAGAAAGAAAGAAAGAAAGAAAGAAAGAAAGAAAGAAAGAAAGAAAGAAAGAAAGAGAGGTGCCTGGGTGGCGCAGTCGTTAAGCATCTGCCTTCGGCTCACGGCATGAACCCGGGCATTATGGGATCGAGCCCCACATCAGGCTCCTCCGCTATGAGCCTGCTTCTTCCTCTCCCACTCCCCCTGCTTCTGTTCCCTCTCTCACTGGCTGTCTCTCTCTGTCAAATAAATAAATAAATAAAATTTTAAAAAAGAAAGAAAGAAAGAAAGACCACTATTCAAGACTTCTATTCCCAAATGGAATAACAAGGAGATTTAACTTTTTGCCCGAAACAACCAAGAAATCAAAATGTATACATTTTTTAAATGGTTTTCAAGACACTGGACATCAGACCATGAAAGCCAGTGACACCTAAGAGCCAGGAAACAAATGAGGTGAGCCCTAAGACTATCCCAGGTTCTTGCCTTGAGAGAGTTTCCAGGCCATGATGGAAACCAACAGACACTCTGAACTGAGGAGACAGCTACCACTTGAAAGTCAGATCACCATGAAGAAGAGATCTCAGAGAAAGAACTCTGAATATCTGCAAAGCATCCTTCTAAGTTTTTATGCAAGTCAGGAAAATAACAGAGGCTAGGGAAAGAACCACCCAAAATAATTAGTGGAAACACACCCACACCCATTGGATTGGATTGGAAATAGTGCCTGTTCCCACCAGCCAGACTGGAAAAGAACAAAATTCATCAGGCATCGAACAGAATACTCAGAAGGGTCTTGCCTCAGCAGTGGGAAATGATTTGTTCTACATTAACCACTGCTCAGGTCCTGTATAATAAATCTTAAAACCAAGGCTTGAAAGGATCACACTATTTTCAAATAACCTAGACACATCCCAGAACAATGATCACATTAAATATAATTGGTCTAAACACCATTTATAAAAAATTCAGAGATTGTCAGATTGGATAAAAAATCAAAACCCAATATGATTCCTATAAGAAACTCACTTTAAATATAAAGAAACAGGTTAAATATTAAAGGATGGGAAAATGGTATACCATTTTAACACTAATAAAAAGAAAGTTTGAGCGGCTATATTAATATCATATATGGTAGATTTCCAAGTAAACAATATTACTAGGAATAAGGGTGCCTGGGTGGCGCAGTCATTAGGCGGCTGCCTCCGGCTCAGGGCGTGATCCCGGAGTTGTGGGATCGAGCCCCACATCAGGCTCCTCCGCTGGGAGCCTGCTTCTTCCTCTCCCACTCCCCCTGCTTGTGTTCCCTCTCTCACTGGCTGTCTCTCTCTGTAAAATAAATAAATAAAATCTTAAAAAAAAAACAATATTACTAGGAATAAAAAAGATCATTTCATAAGGTTAAAGGAATCTATTTGTCAAGAAGATATAATCCTAAACATTTATAAACCTAATTACAGAGTTTCAAAATACATTAAGAACTGATAGAACTGCAAAGAGAATAGACAAAGATGACACATTAATAGTCAGACTTCAATACCTCTCTTTCAATATTTGACAAGTAGACAGAAAAATCATAAAAATATAAAAGATTTGAACAAGATTATCAACCAACTTAATCTGACATTTAGAGAACCCTCTACTCAATAGATTATACATTCTTTTCAAGTACACACAGAACCTTCCCAAGATAAACCATAGCTTATGTTATAAAAGAAGTCCCTCAATAATTAAAAGGATTCAAAAATACAAAGCTGTTCTCTGTCCATATGGAATTAAATCAGAAATCAGTAGAAAGATCTTTGGAAAATACTCAAATATTTAGAAACTAAATAATACACTTATAAGCAATCTATTGGTCAACAAATCAAAAGGAAAATTAGTATTTGGAACTGAATAAAAATGAGAATACAACATATCGAAATTTGTGGGATTGCACTAGGGCAATACACAGGGGAAACTTTCTAGCACTAACTGCCTATATTAGAAAAGAAAAAAAGATTCTAGTTAATGATCTCAGCCTAAAGGGTGCCTGGGTAGCTCAGTTTGTTAAGTGTCTGCCTTCAGCCCACGGTGTGATCCCAGGGTCCTGGGATCAAGCCCCACATCAGGCTCCCTGCTCCGCTCGAGCCTGCTACTTCCTCTCCCACTCCCCCTGCTTGTGTTCCTTCTCTCACTGGCTCTCTCTCTGTCAAATAAATAAATAAAATTTTTTTAAAAATGATCTCAGCCTAAGAAACTAGAAAAACTAGAGCCAATTAAACATAATATAAGCATAGAAAAGAAGTAATAAAGATTAGAATAGAAATCAATGATGTAGAAAAAAAGAGGGTAAGAACAGCTAGTTCTTTTAATGAATTTATAAAATTCATAAACCTCTAGCTAGAGTGCTCAGAAGAGAGAAAACACAAATTACCAATATCAGGAATGAGAGATATAGGTGGTATCAGTACAGATTCTATAGATATTAAAATAATAAGGGAATTAATTTATGAACAACTTTTTGCTAGTAAATTCAATAATTTTGAATGGACAGACTCTTTCTAAGACAAAAACTGCTAACCCACATTCAAGAAGAAATAGGTAATGAATAGCCGTATATGTACTAAAGAAATTGAATCTGTGGTTTCAAAATCTTCCCAGAAAGAAAAATTCAGGTCCAGATGGCTTCACTGGTGAATTATACCAAACATTTAGGAAGAAATACTCTTCATTATATATAAATTCTTCCAGAGGAGGGAAAATTTCCCATCTCATTCTAATAGGCCAACATTATCCAGATACCAAAACTAGACAAATACATTTAAAAAAAAAAACTACAAACTAATATTTCCCCATGAATGTAAATGGAAAATTTCTAAACAGTATTTTAGTAAATAGAATCCAACAATATAGTAAAGGATGATATATCCTAACCAAGTGGGATTTACCTTAGGAATGCAGGGATGGCTTAATATTTTTTAATTCATTATATTTAACAAACTAAAAAAGAAAACTATATGATGTCAATACACATAGAAGCATTTGGTAATATCTAACATCTACTCCTGATTTTTTTTTTAAAAAAATGAAATTCTCAGCAAATTAAGAATAGAAGGTAATCTCAATCTGACATAGGACATCTATAAAATAGTCACAAGCTAACATCATACTTAACGGTAAAAGACAGCTTTTCTGCAAAACTCAGGAAGAAGAAAAAGATGCCCACTCTCAGCACTGTTTTCAACATTTTACTGGAGATCCTAGCCAGTACAATCAGACGAGAAAAATAAAGGGCTGCTCTAAATTAGAAAGGAAGAAACAAAACTGTCTTCATGCAACATAGTTGTTGATGTAGGAAATTCAATGGAATCTGCAAGAACTAATAACCAAGGTTGCATAACATGTAAAAACAATACATGATAAATACACAAAAATCAATTGTATGTCTATATTCCAGTGATGAACAATCAGATATTGATTTTTTTTTTTTAAGAAAACTAGGGAAATAAGAAAACACTTTGTGGCCCTCTCAGATAATTTCACAAAGCACTCAAAAGCCTTTAACCAGAAGAACTGAATAAACATGGAATTTCAGAAAAGCTCCACAAGGGAAATGCAGCTGGACAGTGCCTGAAATGCAAGTTCTGATCCCAAAGTAATCTTTGAAGGTCACTAGGCTGAGCTGAGATTCCAGTCTCAATGAAGTCTCCAGTTCATTAACAAAGGAGTTTCCTTCATGATTCTAGTTTCTCTATCCACAAAAATTATGTGACCTCGGCCATTCCTCTTGCAGTTGCCCTGAAGTGGCCCTTTAGTACAAAAGTATGGTAAGAATGCAGGGGGGAAAAATGATGAGTCCCAGGGTCAGGGTCAAGGTCAGCCCCATGCAGCTCTCCGCAGCTGCAGAATTGTCAAATAAGAAAGTTCCTTAAGCCATGGAAAAAGGAATCTGTGGATAAAAGCAGAATTTGCTCCCAGAAATTCTAGGCCAGTAAGTTCCAAGAGCAGAGCCAATTGCCCAAAAACAGAGAATCCAGAAAACCAAGTCTGTCTGTGGGAGAGGAAGCAGAGTAATACAACCTATCACCTCATGAGAGGCCCTTGTATTAGTCGGCTAGGGGGCGCCTTAACAAATACCACAGACTGGGCGGCTTAAACATTTTCCAACAATTCTGGAGGCCGGAAATCCAAGATTTTCTAGGTATCAGCTGGGTTGACACCTTCCTTGGCTTGTAGATGGCCATCTTCACCCCGTGTCTTCACATGTGGCGTTCCCTCAGTATATGTCTGCGTCCTAATCTCCTCTTACAAGGAGACCAGTCATTTTGGATTGGGCTCACCCTAGTGACTTCATTTTGACTGAATTATCTCTGGAAAGATTCTGTCTCCAAATACACTCACATTCTGAGGTACTGAGCGTTAGGACTTCAACATACGAATTTAGTCCATAGCAACTCCCCCTGCTTCTACCCTCTCATATTTTCCAGCTGCTGAAAGATCCAATCCTTGCCACTTCTTATCAGCCTCACAGATCAGGTCAGAGGGAAGCAAGATGCTCTCACACACACCATCTTCCAGCATCCAAACCCCATAGCCGTTTCTCCCTCAATTCGCTCAGGGATTCCCAGCCCCCAAAACACCAGAGGGACCCTGAGCCCCAAGCTCACCTTCCTTCTCCCTTTGGATACCAGTTAAGTACTTCTCCCTCCCCTGCCCTGTTCATTTCAGGATTACCACATTTAGAGAGCCAACATGACCTATTTAGGCTCTGACCCACTTACAACAGAAATACCAATCACAAACACTGTCTAGAAAGGGGGGCGGGGATGACCACAAATGTAACTGATTGTAAATAAAAGAATGATGGAGAAGAAGTCTTCACTGGTGTACCTACTGCTGATGCTACCGCAAAAGGCCCTGAGGGGAGCTGTTACGGAAATGTGCACTACCCAACTAGCCCCTTTTGGCATCCGGGCACTCTATAGGGTTTCCAGCCTTGTAAGTGACCTAGAAATCAGCGAAATAGGTCTGTTTATCTTGTTTTGCTCAAAGGTGAGCTAAGCATTTCCAAAGGTCTGGAGGAAATTATTTCCTACTAAGAGATGGGGCAACCCGTCACACAAGTGTGAAAATTAAGGAATCAAGGGGGATACCAGATCAGCCTTCTTCATCCGCTCCGGACCAAGAATGCGTGGAATGAGTCTAGAGGCCCCTGGAACAGGGGCTTTTGTAGTAAATACCAGATTGAGTAGCTGCCTGACTCACAACAGCAGTTTATTTTCTTTTCTCTGGGAATGCTCTATCTCCCAAGGATAGCTGTGTCTTTGCTATGTGACAAATCATCTTAATCTCCTGTCACAGCTTATCCGTCCCAGGAAAGAGACTTGGTCCAAGCCTGAGCCAATCAGATTCTCTCAGAAGTCTGTGACTTAAGGAAACAGGAGGCTGGAGATCTCTGGGATCCCTCCAAGACTCCTGATAAGAGGGCAACTGGGGAACCCCAGGCTGACTTGCTTCTTGCTCTTCCAGAGGTCTGGCTAGTCTCTTCTGCAGATTTTGGCAACCATCCCAATATCCTTACTATTAATTGCCTATTTGGTTTACATTAGCCAGGGTTGGTTTCTATCAATTGCCATCGAAAGAATCACAATAATAACAATAAAATACTACAGTTTTATGTTATTCATCGTTTGGTCTCAGTACCTACCACAAGATTTAACAGGCCATGTGGTAGACATTCAATACCTTCATTCTAAATTTATAAAAGGCCACTTTACCCCTGCCAATCTACATGAGATAAGATTAAGAACAACAGAGTATCCTGTGGTGGTGAGGAAAAGATTCTTTGGTGCAATCTTTCCTGACACAATAAATTATACAAAGACTCTGCTTATGGTTTTCCTTGAAAGGGGAAAAGGTGATAAAGTTTTCCAGCAAAAAGAATGATCTGGTGCCAGATGCCCAGCAAGTTAGAAGTGGGGAATATTCGGTCCTAATCTCTGCTGATGTGTGGGTAGCATCCTCAAGGCTGCCAAGACCAGGCCAGAGGCGATAGGTACTTGTCTTGTTGGGATCTGCTTACCCCAAGTGGAACTGCACACATTTATATCCTCACTGTGATCCTCACATTTACACACCCTCTCCATGCAACCTCTATCCACTTGCATGGCCCGGTCTAAGACTTGGGATCTCCACCCAGCCATCCCTCCACCATATGTTTATCCATCCATCCAACCAACCACTCAAGGTTGGGAATTTACTGAGTCCCTGGTTGTGCCTCTAGACTGTACATCTAGATGACTGTGCCAGTCCTAACAATACAGGGGGTAGGATAACACTCAAAGGTCACTCCGGCCCCCCACTCACCCCTAGACATCTACAGAACACTTTATTTTTTAAGATTTTATTTATTTGTTTGACAGAAAGAGAGAAGCCAGCGAGAGAGGGAACACAAGCAGGGGGAGTGGGAGAGGAAGAAGCAGGCTCCCAGCGGAGGAGCCCAGTATGGGGCTTGACCCCAGGACCCCGGGATCACACCCTGAGCCGAAGGCAGATGCTTGACAACTGAGCCACCCAGGCGCCCCTACAGAACACTTCTAAATGATTACTCGGTCCCCGGCCTCTTTCTTCCTCTTCCAAACTTCACTACACCAACCCTAGCTTCCCAAGATGCCAACTTAACGACAGCACTTAGCTGTGCCTACACCTGCAATAAGCCCAAACCCTGGGCTTGGCATTCAAGAGCAGCTACAGCCTGAACTCAATCTTTTTTTTTTCACTTATGTTTATTCTTCCAAATTTATCTCCTGCATACCTACAAACCTCTACCCTCATAGAAGCAGCCTGCTCACCTGCCTCACTGCTGAGCAGATGGGTGCAAGCCTGGAGCTTCTAGAAGCCATGCTGTCAACATGTGAGAAAAAGAAGCCAACACAGAGAAAGCACACCTGAGTGGTGGAAAGAACGAGGTTCCTGATGACATCATCTGGGGACCAAGATAGGTCCTCAAGTAAATCTACATCTGGACCTTTTGGCTATAACATTTTTTTCTTTGCCTGATTCCTTTTTACCCCTGTATAACTGCAAGATTACTAATACATCCACCTACATTTCATGTCCCATTTTTAGGCCCTGACTCCTCCTCAAGGCCCTCCAGGGCATGGCAACAGCTCGTCTCTAATTTCCTATAATATTGTGGGCTATATCACTCATGGGAGCCTTTCTGTACACAGTCTAGTGACAGGTATTTCTTAACCCCTTTCTATAGGTGCCTTCCACCGCAACTTGCAAAAACCAACACCTAGTTCAGAGGTCGAAGGTACAGGCTAGGGCAGCCACAAAAACCCTGTGTGGTCATCCTGGGCCAATGATCTAAACTCTCCACTCCAGCTGAGTCTTGGACAGCTTCCAGCAGCCAGTCAGGTCAAGTTATCTGCCTACAGGGACCAGCTGGGGGTAGGAGGTAAAAATGAAAGGTTTCAGAGTAGGTGGAAATAGAGGGAAAGGAGAGGTGGAAGTCAGAAGAGAAAGCCCCAGTCTCACAAGGGCTGAGACTCACGGGCAGAGCCCAGGGGATGAGGCCAAGGAATAGACCAGCAGTGTGAGCAACAAGCCAGCTGGGAGCCAGACCACATGAGCACACTCTGTGCCTCCTGCTTGCTGTGCCCTTCCCTCTACTTAACCCTGAGATACTTCTCAGAAAAACCTACAAGGGAGCTCTCCGCATACTTTGGGGGGCAGAGGGGGTCAGGCCCAACTGAGGAAGCCAACAGCCATGAGCAGAAGTCTACTCTGTACGCCCTCAGCATCCCTCCTCCTGCAAAGGCCCAGTCTCACCCCCACTAGAGACTAAGGTAATGTGATGCAGCCAACACAGGGCACTTCAGGAACCCAGAGAGAGACTCCCGGGAGGTATAGCATTGCCCCAGTCTTCTCCCGGGCGGCCATGCTTCTCCACCACCATTGCCATTCAAGGACAGAAATGATTTCCTAGAGTGTCAGAGAATTTGTAGTGCAAACAAGGTGCCATGGATGGGAGCTACAGGACACCAGGCTCCATGGCTTAATTAGCTTGGCAAGGATTTCAATGCTATTTCCTGATGGCCACCCAAAGAGCTCCAGGGTTATAGGGAGCGATCTCAGGGCCCCCAGAGAGGGTGGAAAGGAGATGGAAAATGAGAGCACAGCTACCACTTCTACCTAGGCAGCTCCTGCCAGCTGTCTATCTTTGTCTCTAGGGTTGGTTTGTTCGTTTGTTTTGGGGAGGGGAGGTTACAGTATGTGTTATTTATTTATACCATTTTAACCATTTTTAAGTATATAGTTCAGTGGCATTAAGTACATTCACATTGTTATGCAGCCATTACTACCATTTATATCCAGAATTTTCCATCTTATTGAACTAAAGCTCTGTCTGTGCCACTAAAGAGTAACTCTCCATTCCCCCCTCCCCCAGACCCTGGCACCTACCATTCTGTCTCTATGAATGTGACCACTATAGGAATCTCATGGAATTGGAATCATCCTATATTCGTCATTTTGTGACTAGATTATTTCCCTTGGCATAATGTCCTAAAGGTTCATCTGTGCTATAGCATATGTCAGAATTTCCTTCCTTCGTAAGGCTGAAAAATATTCCATTGTCTGTGTATAGCACATTGTGTTTATTCAATCATCCAGCTATTGGGGCGCCTGGGTGGCTCAGTCTTTAAGCGTCTGTCTTCGGCTCAGGGCGTGATCCCAGCATTCTGGGATGGAGCCCCACATCAGGCTCCTTTGCTGGGAGCCTGCTTCTTCCTGTCCCACTCCCCCTGCCTGTGTTCCCTCTCTCGCTGTCTCTTTCTCTGTCAAATGGATAAATAAAATCTTTTTTAAAAAATCATCCATCTATTAACACTTGGGTTGCTTATACCTTTTAACCATTGTGGAAAATGCTACTATGAACATGAGTGTACAAATATGTGTTTGTCCCCACTTTCAACACTTTTAGGTATATACCCAGAAGTGGAATTGCTGGATGATATTGTAATTCAATTTTTAATTTTTTGAGAAATTGCCATACTCTTTTCCACAGTGGCTAAACCTTTTACTGTCCCACCAACAGTGTACAAGAGTTCCAATTTTCTCCACCTCCTCAACAATACTTGTTACTTGTTTTTGGTGTTGATAAGAGCCATCTTAATAAGTATACTTTTTTAAAAAGTTGCAGCTGGTAAGATTTGGAAACCACTACTCTGAAGCACTCAGAGGTCTCCATTACCTTGTCAAGCCTCCCTGTCATCCTGTTCACCCTGCATTCATTCTTTGAACCAGCAAATCCAAGCCGAGTGAGCTCTTCTTCCCCATCCTCCACCTCCTGGTATATCAGAGCAAAGCCCCAGCTGCATACCAGCCAAGCTTTGGATCCAGCCTGCCTACCTCATGCCCTGACCCCAGGCTAGTAGGCTGCTTATGACACATGCCCTCAGGAAGCTCCAAATGGCTTCAGACATTCAAGGACATTTCCTTTTTCTGGCCATCTACCTCCAGGCCAGTCATCTCAAGAGCCAAGGAAGCCAACAGCATGGTCACCAGGACATGAAAAGAACA
Organism: Ailuropoda melanoleuca; assembly: GCF_002007445.2. NCBI lineage: Eukaryota > Metazoa > Chordata > Mammalia > Carnivora > Ursidae > Ailuropoda > Ailuropoda melanoleuca. Next base: position 18,362,685 of record NC_048231.1, on the reverse strand, counting down.
TGAGTCCAGAAATCTCTTGCTCAAAATCAGTCCATGCTACTACTAACCAGCTATGTGACCTCAAGATTTATGGAAGGCTAAATATTGTCCCCAGTAAAGAAGTCCATACCCTAATCCCTGGGACCTGCAAATGTGTTACCTTCCATGGTAAAAGGGACCCTGTAGGTAAGTTAAGGATCCTGATTGGAGATTTCCCAGGTGGGCCTAATGTCACACAAGGAAGAGTGCTTTCAAGAGGCAGGCAGGAGCCCAGAGAGAGAAGGTGGCAATTGACCATGGGAACAGAGCCTGCAGTGGTATAAGCTGCAAGCCAAGGAATGTGGACAGTCTCTAGAAGCTGCAGGAGGCAAGGAACACATTCTCCCCTGGGACCCCAAGAAGGAACCAGCCCTGCGGACATTTTTACTTTTAACTCTGTGAGGTTCACTGGACTTCTGACATCCAGACCTGCAAGAGGATAAATGCATGTGGTTTTAAATCATATGGGTTGTGGTTGTTACAGCAGCAATATGAAACTAATACAGGACCTCTCTAGGTCTGCTTCCTCGTCTATAAAATCAGAGACTCTAAACTAAATACATGCTAATTTCCCTTTCTAACAGTCTTGATGAAAAGAGCTAATCAGGTGCTTGTTGTGTGCCAGACCCCGTTCTAAGTCCTTTATGTACATTCCTTCTTTAAACCTCAAAACAAGGCTGTAAGGCACATAGCATTATCATCCCTTACAGGTCAAGGAGGAAGCCAGAGCCCAGGGAGGTAAAGTAACTTGCCCCCGGTCACACAGTCATGGGGAACAGAGCCAGGATTTGAACCCCAACAGTCTGGCTCTAGAAAACCTGTGCCCTTTACCACCAAGTAAGGCCAATATTGACGTCCTGCTCATAGATAAGGAAGCTCAAGACCTTTGTCAAAACAACACAGCTAGTTCATAGCAAATCTAGACCTTCCGAAGCCAGGGCTGGTTTCACTGTTATTCCCAAGGCATATTTGGACAAAATTCAGGACAATGAAGATCTAACTTCTTATTCCTAGAATCCAATTTTCACACAGATACCCCACCTCTGCCCTCAGCTCTCTCATCTTAAGTCCTCTGCTCTTTATTTTTTTTTTTAAGATTTTATTTATTTATTCGACAGAGATACAGACAGCCAGCGAGAGAGGGAACACAAGCAGGGGGAGTGGGAGAGGAAGAAGCAGGCTCAGAGCGGAAGAGCCTGATGTGGGGCTCGATCCCACAACATTGGGATCACACCCTGAGCCGAAGGCAGACGCTCAACCGCTGTGCCACCCAGACGCCCCCCTCTGCTCTTTAAATGGAGTAAAATAAATTAACTACATCGATAGGTTTTCTCCTGCTCCTTCTTCCAACCTCACCAACTCCGTCTTCGGTCTGCCACCATAAATCACTGGCAATTCAAAAAATGGTTTCTGAGAAAATGGGCTTTCCTGGCTTGATGGATGTATAAATTTCCATCTCCTCCATACATGTCTTGCTTTTCAGAGGGAAAAAAATCTTTATTGGCGTTAGCACATTTATGAGTTTAAATAAAAACAAATACATCTCTATTGACTGTAGTTATTATGCTCAGTTTCATGCAACATAAGTGCTTCAAATAAAAATAGATTGGTTGAAGTGAGCGTGTATCGGTCCCAATAATGATGCAACCGGTTTCCGTAGCGTACATGCTTCAGTTAATGTTCCCTCGGCTTGCAGGGGGTAAGCATATTGCTGCACGAAGCTTTTAGGCTCCATTTTCTAAGTGTCTAAATGCTCTGTAGGTGTGAATGTTTATTACTGTCGTGAAATGCATCCAGCAGGCCAAGTCTGGCCTGTGCAGAAGAGACTAGAACGCAGTATCTGAGGATGGACCAGACAGGGTGGAAAATGCAAATCCTGGGGGCACCTGAGTGGCTCAGTTGTTAAGCATCCACCTTGGGCTCAGGGCATGATCCCAGGGTCCTGGGATCGAGCCCCACATCGGGCTCCCGGCTCTGCTGGGAACCTGCTTCTTCCTCTCCCACTCCCCCTGCTTGTGTTCCCTCTCTCGCTGGCTCTCTATCAAATAAATAAATAAAATCTTAAAAAAAAAAAAAAGAAAGAAAGAAAGAGAGAGAGAGAGAAAGAAAAGAAGAGAAGAGAAGAGAAAAGAAAAAAAGAAAAGAAAGAAAAGAAAAGAAAAGAAAAGAAAAGAAAAGAAAAAAAAGAAAAGAAAAGAAAAGAAATGCAAATCCTGTGCCCTGTAAGTCCAGCACCGACCCATCAAATGTGCATGTGGCCCCTACTACGTACCTGCCACCTGAGCCAGGGCCAACCTAAGAATACTTAGAATTCAACTCTAAGAATACTCAGTATTACTTGCTTACACCTGTCTCTGAATGGGATTGAAGCTCATGATAGGGGTGGCACCTCTCTGTTCTGCTCAACGCGGATTCTTTGTTATATTAAACAGATGGCCCTGGGCATCAGACTACTGGATTCAAATCCGAGCTCAAACATTTATGGGGCACCAACTGTATACCAGAAGCTGCTTTAGGTACTGAGACTATAGCACTGAGCAAAGTCTCTGCTCCTATGAAACTTACATTCTACAACAGGGGAGGTTTGGCTCCAAGTAAGCCACAACTCTAGAACCTTAATTTCTTCATCAGTAAGATGGGGATAATAGCACCTGCTATATGGGAACATTGTGAAATTTAAATAAAATTCCTCTAATATATTTAGCACAGGGTCTGGCACACAATGAGGGCTGAAAGTCTGCTACCAGCCTTACCTTCGTGAGTATGGGCTTCGGCACATGCACCATTTTATATGCTTCTGTGGCCCCATCTCTTATGCCAGTTCCTGCTGCGGCACACAGCTCCCTGTGGCTGCTGACAGGTTCACACAGGTGCAGGCCGGCAGTCCAGTCACCTTCGTCCATGTCTAGAACTCCTCACCTCCTACCCTAAGGCTCCTCTGTTCATGCCAAGTAAGTAGCCTTGGCACCCCTGTACGTGCAATCTGGAATACAGTGGAGTTAGCATCGTGGGGAGATCTTTAACCATGATATTGTGGGTTGAACTGCATCCCTCAAAATGATAGTTGAAGTCCTAAACCCCCTCTGACATAAAAAATACATATGCTCCCTCCAGGCCCACAGCTCCTAAAATTGCGGGAATTTCAAGAAGTCCTAAGTGTCCTTTGTATGCTAATGAGATGACTGGTGGCTGGAGGCTCCTGGATAGCCTGGGGATGGGAGCTGGTAGTCAGGGGAACCAAAAGTGATTAGAGGGTTGGAAATTTCAGCCCCACCCTTTGCCCTACCCGCAGACCTCCAGGGAGGGGAGAGGGGTTGGAGGTTGACTTAATCACTAAGGGGCAATGATTTGATCAATCATGCCTACATGATGAAGCCTTCCTAAAAGTCCCTAAAGTATTGGCTCCCGAGCTGATGAACTTGTACAAGTGCTGGGAGGGTGGCGCGCGTGGAGAGGACACGGAAGCTCGGCGCCCGTTCCCCCAACCCTTGCCCTCTGCATCTCTTCTACGCGGCTGTTCCTGAGTTGTGTTCTCTTATAATGAACTGGTAATCTAGTAAGTAAACAGTGTTCCTGAGTTCTGTGAGCTGCTCTAACAAATTACCAAACCCCAGGAGGCGGTCATGAAACCTCCCCTTTACAGCTGGTTGGTCAGAAGCACAGGCAACAACCTGGATTACAACTGGCCTTTGAAGGATGGGGGAACAGGGAAAGGAACAGTGTCATAGGGCTGGGCCCTTCACCTACGGGACTGAACTCCATCCCTAGGTAGAGAATGCCAGAATTGAGTTAAATGGTAGGACACCAGGCTGGTGTCAGAAACAAGCCCGGAGGGACACCCCTGGTATCAGAAGAGAAGTATTCGGAGTAGCCCTGTGAGCAGGAAAAACAGAATTTCCCCCCTTCACTCCCATACTTGCGAATGGGACCTTATTTGGAAACAGGGTCTTTGGAAATGTATTCAAGTCCTAACTTGATAAGGTCATCCTAGATCAGGATGTTTCCTAAATCCAACGACTGGCATCCTTATAAGGAAAGAAGGATTTGGAGACACACAGAGGGGAAAAGGCCATGTGAAGACAGAAACAGAAAGCACAACTGACGAAGGAACAGAAGGCAAGCTGAGGGCAAAGCAGAAGCTGACACCCCACAATCCCCTCCCCCCAAGATGCGATATATGTGACATTCCTCAGGCACTCCTGGCTGCCCTAAAGCTAAGGAAAGGAAAAACAAATAGTTAACTTAGACCACAATCCTACAAGACGTGAGTCTCCCTCAGTTTACCAACGTCTTAGCGATCTACAAGAACAAAGCATTTCTATCAATAACCTAGCTTCCAGAAGGGAATGTAGATGCAATTAAATGTCCTTATAATCTGCAGCCCATTGACAGATACTTGAAGCAGGCAGAGTGTAATGTTCCTCCAAGGAAGTTCCCACCTATCTTCATGTTAATGCCTTGCTAGATGGAAAACAACCTTAATTTGACAATGGCAAGGCCAATCCTTTGAGTGTTCTCTAACAAATGAAAATCCTTTTGAAACCTCCCTTTTCCTTATCTACCCCAACCCTATAGTATATAATCAGCCACCCCTCACAACCCCAGGGCAGCAGCTCTTTTCTGCCCACAGGTCCTGCCCAACCACATTTTGGCACTGACGATGTCTCAAGAACTCTTTCTTGGCTGTGGGTACCAAACCCCAACATTTCTACATCACCGGGATGTTTTTCACATGGTCAGATGTTGCATGGGGACTATCACTAAGTCACCCATAACTGTGGCCAAATTAATAGTGCATCCCTGGGGCACCTGGGGGGCTCAGTCCATTAAGCATGTGACTCTTGATTTTGGCTTAGGTCTTGATCTCAAGGTTGTGGGATCCTGCCTGTGGTGAGCTCCTCGCTCAGTGGGGAGTCTGCTACTAGAAATTCCCTCTCTCCCTCTGCCCTTCCTCCCTCTAAAATAAATAAGCAAATCTTTAAAAAATAAAATAAATAGTGCATCCTTATTTGGGCCCCCCTTCCTTCCTTGCTTTGCTCTTCCTGGGTCAGGACCCCCCAATAAAGGACTCCCACATAAGCCATCTGTCTCTGGTTCTGCTTTCTGGGAAACCAGGTTAAGGCTGCTGGTACCTGGCACATAGTTGACATTCAACAAACACTGACTGAATCAATGAAAATGTGAAGGAAGACCCAACCCAACTCTCAAGAGGCTTTCAAACAAATTATCAAAATAAAAATACATACAGTGTAAGGAAACAAATTATAGGGGCATTTGGAGGACAAAGAGAAGAACTTGAAACTCCCAGCTGCCTGACCTAGCACAGATGGTTAAGAGGGAACAGCCACTTCTCCATTTTCTATGACTTTCATCCCTGGTCCCTCCATGAACTTATCAATCAGGGTTCTTAGAATGTACTCTAGTTTAAGAAAAGGAATTTATTAAAGGATGCTAGATAGCTCACAAAATTTCCAAATGGACCTGTCTCTGATGACAGGGGACTACAAAGCCAGGAGAAGAAGGGCTTGGCAAACTGGTGCCTGCTGTAACCGGAGAATCCCACAGAGTGATCTGGGCCCTGGGGAGATCACTCTAATCCACAGGTGAGTCAAGAAGAGGGAACTGAACCAACCAACC